>NC_045710.1:42636172-42936172 GCF_009834535.1 Camelus ferus | reverse complement strand
AAGTGCAGGAGTTCCATTGTGTGACACTCGGTTAAGAGCAACAGGACTTGATGCCTCCCTGAAAGTTGACCACAATAACTTTGTTCCATCAGGACTTTAGTGTTCGCTGTTAATGAGTTTCTGTTTAATTTGTACTTTTGTTAATGGACTAGAAGCCCTAATATGGATGGGAGGGCTGCTGGCCATTATGGGAGCTGTAGTTTAATCCACAGTAGGTGCTGATAAAATGTACACTGAATAGAGCACCCTACTCTTACAGCTTACGTTTATCTGAAACTCTCTCTTGAATTACAACCCAGTAATGTCTATTTTCTCATGTGTTATCATATCTGTAATGATAACAAAATCATGCTAATCTATTCTGATTCGTTATTCTTTTTTTTTTTTTCAGTGACACTGAAGTGGAAAAGCCCCTCCAGCCAGCCTCTTACATCAAAGTGCTTCTTTCCTATCATGCCTCTTAAGAACAAAACTGTATTCCACTCTTCGGCACACTCTAATCTTTCCATTTCTATTACAATACTTCATTAATTTGACTACCTCGTTGCTTTGTAGCTTTGAAGAAGGGCAGAAGTGGAAAACACTTGAATTCACAGTAACCTCTGGCAGGGAGGGTTTGTTCTTCCAAATATTTCAGCTGTTTCCTCCCCGCTGGCTTACTATCATGTTTGAGTTCCTGTGAGGAGCAGATATGAATCGTGCTCTCCCACCTTAGGCATCATAAATATCTTTCGGATAATAGATAATTCACCCGATCTTATGCGTTCCTGTGCACTTAAGAGATTCTCAGTGTGAAGAGAAAAATGCGTTTTGATTTGAGGCATTCCTAGGTTTTATAGGGGTGCTAAATTTTATCCCTGTAATGGTGGGGGAACTGCTTCTTCCATCACCAAATGCCAGCTTTATCTCTTTCTTTTCCTCTTCCCCAACCTCTGAAGAAACATCTGAACAGCTACACAACCCGATAAACAGCAAGATTCCCCTGTATATAACCCTATGTTTGTGATATTAAATAATGTATGTGGGCACATGGATTGCAAGGGTCTGTGTAAAGTCCGGGAATTTAGTTACTCTGAATCTCTGAAAGGAAATGTGAATCTCTGCCCAAAGCAGCCCTTTCCTTTTTTAGCATGCTCTAGATTTAAAATGTATCCTTATATTGAACCTACATCTGCCTTGGTCAAATTTTCTAGTCTTAATCTTGCCCTTTGGAGCTTAACCCATCAGTTTTATCTCTTTTTTACAGGACACTTTCTCCAAATTTGACTATGGGCATCAGACTTATTTTAAATCTTCCCTGCACAGTTCCTACACCTTTTCTCTCTGTGGCATGGCTTCTAGAACCCCCCTTATCCTGATCAGCCATTCTCATAGTATGTAATTATTAGGATGGCCTCACAATAGAACACATTTAAATACTGTCTTAGGTTAACTTCCCTTGAAAGCAACCTGAACCCAAGGCTCAGTACACACAGCTGTGAGTCTGCTGAAAACTTCTACCTCAGCATCTGGGGAATTTCTGCAGGCTGACGGAAAATGGGACAGGACATCGGGAAGGGCTGCTACCAATGCAAGGCTGGCAATACAAGTATCTGAATCTGGCCAGGTGTAGAGCAATGGGGATGTTGAGCCTGTGGAAGTGCAGAGCTCAAATCCTGCCCTAAAGCATTACAATGTTTAAAATATTAGTAACCATTTAGAAGCTACACCAGCCAAACAAAATATGTTGACCTGTTTGTAACCTTTGCAGCAATGAGCATTTGGGATGGTGACAAATTTGAATGTACATCCGTACCTAAAGGAGGCTGCCATTCCTCAGAGCTAGCCAGTTGTTACTGTTCAAGAATAGGAGCTGAACATTGTTAGATCCTTTGATTCTTTCTTTGGGAATCCAGAAATCCAGGTTGTATAGGAAATATCTTGATTTTTAAACACTGTGGAAACTGAATTTGTTTGGGCCTCATGAAGCACATCTGGGCGGGGGAGGGGTCCCACTCCCCTTTAGAGCCTCTGCTCCGACAGCAGCAGTAACCACGTCTCAGGGGCAGTGGGAACTTGGACTCTCTGAAGTATATGAAGTGGCCCATTTGTGCATTTCTGGGCAGACTGGTTTTGCTAAGGCAGGCTTATTTTCTATGGCGCCGAACACGGTCTTTGGGGTGGCGTTAGAGGGGAGAGGTGCTCTAAAATCAGTAACCAGTTTTTCACCCTCGTTAATGTAACCCAGGTTAAAGCAGCATTGCTCTGCTTCAGGAACATTTAAGGTAGAGCTTTGATCTCCTCTCTATTAAAATAAAGTAATGCATTATCCTGACCTCAAAAAAGTAGTCTTAATTAGGGGCCTTGAATGAAATAATTGACCTTGACATTGCCTTCAGCTCAGGGCACAAAGCTGTTATCAAAATGACTTATCGAGAATTAAGACGTGCCGCAATAAAGACTACTTAATAAATCTCTATTTTTGAATTTTAAGCTCCCAGAATGCTTATACGTCAAGGACAAATACTAGCTTTGCAGTGGCCAGTAGGGAGAATTGTTGCATTGGGATGAAATTTCTGTTGAGATTATGCATTGATAAAAAATATAATCTTAATTTAAACACTGGTTTGTTGATATTTTTACCTATTTCATTTGTATTTTAACATAATTATTTGATTGTGAAATGTCTCTTTTGTGTGTTGCAGGGTATCTTTCTAAGCATTGGTACAAATGCTGGAAACAGAAAAGTGCAGAAAAAGGACTGGACTAAAATAAAAGGCAAGAGATTTCATTCTTATTCCTCACTTTCTTGCTATCCAGTGTGGCCTTGGGAGAATTTTTATATGATCATCTTTACACTTCTTAAAGCTTTATTATCTCATAAGGTTAAAATAATTATTGTCTTCCTTCTTAATTTAACCTTTCTTTGTCCTATTTTTCACCTAAAAAATCAGACTATGATCAACTCTTCTTACTAAGGAAAACTCGGCAAAATGTCTTTGCAGTTTCCAAGACCTTCTTTCTGGTTCTTTTTTTCTCTGCCATGACCTGCTCCCTCCCTTCATGTGCCTCTGCTCACACTCCCAAGATATTTTGTCACACCAGTGAACTCTTACTCTCTTGCCAAGCTGGGTTCTCACTCAAAATCTCTAATCAACCATTAACCCCATCATGAGAAAGAGCTAATAACCTGTTGCTATCCTTTCCTTCATCTGCACTTACATCTGGTTGCAGAGTTTAGATTTTACTTTCCTGTAATAAGAATTCAAGAAATAAGTATCCGAGTGGGAGAGGTTTCAGGGTGCCAGTAAAGACTGATTTCTACTCTCCTGCTAGACTTTTAAAGGGAAATGGGGTGTATAGACAGTATGAAACCTAAACAAGTGGAAGGCTCTAGATACAGCCTGTGGCAGGGCCAGGAGAAGAGCTCAGGTCTTCTGCGCATCTGAGATTGCATACAGCAAACATCATTTATTAGATGACTACCTAGCAGGCATGGTGCTGAGGGCACAGAGCTGAATGTAACAGTGTTTCCCCTTCAGGAATTCACAGGCTAGCAGAGGAGATGGAGGGAAACACAGATCTACAGAACAACCCAATGTTGGTACTGTTAGGCTCAGGTAAGGCCTCGTATGATGGGGTTTGGCACAGGCCAACAGACCCAATCGTGCTTTCAACACTTTTTTAGACAGTATCTGTCCACAGTAATCCAATCAGACCACACCACATTTGTTTCTTTTATTATTGTTTCTAAATAAATCATCTTCCCCCTCCATCTCTCAATTTCTTGTCCCTGCTGTCGAGTCACTCCCATTGCTCCGGTGTCCTACCTCCCCTGACACATCAATCACAGTCCTTGTTTCTGGTTTGGATGGGAAAGTCATCCCTAGCTCTTCCCTGTATCCCTCAGACAGCTAAGGGCATTCTCCCACTGCTTATTTAGTCCTAGGTTTCATTTTGGTTTACCTGACATGGTGCCTCTTGCCCCAGTAATAAAGATTAAAAAAAATATTTGAGAACTCAGAAGAGAAAACATATAATAGAAGTAGAAGAGGCATCAAGGAGGCACGTTTCCTCTGGTCTTGAAGGGTAGGCTGGTGTTTGACGGGAGGTGGGGAGTCAGGCATTTGGACTGAGGGTTCAGTGCATGTAGAAGCAGGAGGTCATGACAAGCTTGGTGTGTTTGCAGAAGAATGAGTGGCTCCATGAGGAAGTCAGTCATGTCTGCACCTCTCTGACCTGTTATATACATCTGCTTCGTAAGAGAGGAGCACTGATACCCAGTCAGAAACCACAGGGTTTATCTCCTTAGGCAACAGGGTCCACACCCCACAATGTACATATGGAACTGACAGAAATGGCCTTGGCAAAGAGAAAATTGCAGAAAAAACCTTGCTATTGGGCTAATTTTGTATCACTGACTACAGTAGTTATTGATAGAAATAACTGTATCTTGGCCTCCAAACCTTTCCGTTCCACCCAGCACACACACACATACACACACACACCACACACACATGCACAAACACCACACACATGCAATCCTCCCATCACACCCCACTCGCTCCTCTCCAGACTATCTCCTCTCATTGTGCATTTTGTCCTGAGATTTTTCCTTTAATGATAGGTGGGGCCCATCTTTCTGATTTTTAACTTCTTCCCACCAGGAGGTAGAGATTTATCTTGACAAACTGTTTGGAATTGCTGGGGGAATATTAATAAAATTTGAACGTGTGTCCTACAGCAGTGAACAGAATACCTGAGAAGTTTGAAAGCTTTCGTGGGAGATTAGGGGCGGCTGTGAGGAAACGTGCTACCCGGTGGTGAGCTCCCAGCACAGATATTTCACTATCCGGGGATCTCTAATTACTAATACAGTACATGAACAGTATGATACGTCCTTACAATTGCAGACGCCTTTTCAAAGATAATCTTTAATAGTTTATTTGACAACCTGTAAAATTATAGAAAATTATTAGTCTTGGGAATTACAAAAATCCCTGTAGTACAGTCAAACAATAAAATTATAATTACCTGTGGGTAATTGAAATTTAACTGTTTTTTTATTGTATATTACACATCAATAGCAACATAAGTTCAAGAGGTTTTTTTTTCTTCTTTCCTTTTTTCTTACAGAACCTGAGAAAATGGACAGCACTGTTGGGGGCTTGTGAGTTCCTGTCACAGTACTGAGCTTGAACAATTTCGATTAAAGCCCCATGTTTGAGACTGTCATTAGACCTGCATTAAATTACATATCTGGAGTGTTAAAAAATAAAGAGTACAGTAGCTTTTTCTCAGCTACCTAAGGTAGGTAGTTAAGGCCTTGATTATCTTTAAAGATCTATTTTTTCCTTCCACTGAAAGTCATTGTTTCTTTCATTAAACATAAAACACATTTAAGAACATTAAACTGTGCAGACAGGAATATTAGGATGGCATATTCCAAAGTACCTTTGTTCTGTATTCATTGCTGTAGTTTGACTTCTGCATTGTGTAATGTGATTTTATTATTTAGCTTTCATTCAGGTGAACTGAACAGGATTGGCATTGCCTGGGAATTTTAATTCCCTGGGCTTCGGATAAAGTGGGTACTTGCCTTCCTCCTCTTCCTCATTCACCCTCCACTTCCACCACCCACAAAGTTTTTCTTCTTTAAAAAGCCGCATGAGCATTTTCAAACCAAAGCAAGGTACTGGCATTTCAATTACTCCGATCACTTCTCCTTCGAATGATGGCCTTTATCACAACACCCCCAAGCTCTACCCCTTTGGTTTCCTTTGTTTAAAGGAAGCTTCTAGTTTTTCAGTTATTCTCAGCTAAATAGTGGTTTAAATGAATGGAAGGAAAAAAATGGACCTGTATATGGAAAAAAGTCATAGGTAAAGGGGCTAGTTCCTTTGCAGAAATTGTCTTCACTCTTTGCCACCCCTCCTTTCCAGCTCTGTCTTGGTGCCCCTGTCTCAGGGTCCTGCCATTTCCTGTGTGTAAATGTCACCTGGGCTGTGAGGCCTGTGGGCAACTGTGGGCCTCAGGGTAACCCCTTAAAGCTTTTATCCAGAAGTAGAAGCTTCAGGCCAACTGGTCTGACCTAGTTCCTTCTCTGTGGTTCAGAGAGTAATGGGAATTGAAATCTGCTTGTGTTTTATCCAGTGCTGATTTTCACCTCTTTTTCTGGATACTGGGAAATAGGGTCAAAGAATGTAGACTGATCTTAGAAATTAGCCAGCAGTCTAGTGCCATCCTTTCTTTTATAAGAAGCCTGACAGGTCCAGTGTGGGAGGACAAGAGGCCTTCATCTTCTGTGGTCACCACTAGGGAGTTGATGACATGGGAAGCAGACAGAGGAGGGGCTACCACATCCAGACCTTTGCCTTAATTATGTTAAGTGGACCAAGAGAAAGAGGATGAAAGAAAATGGAGTTCAGAAACAGCGGCTTCAGATCGTTTCTTCTCTTGTCCTCCCTCATTAATTCATTCACATACATAATGGTGGACACACACTCACACACACACAGCCCTCATCTTTTCGATAGACTATCATCAAGATTTCCCACTGGATAACCTAAGTCATAACTTCATCAACCTTCAGAGCCAATGTTGACAAGCAAACATACATAAAGCATTTCTTTTGGGAAAAGTCAGTCCTCTTAGAATCAGTTCTATATAATGATTTAATGAGGTGCCTTAAAAACACTAGATCTTATTTTCTTTCCAAAGGTATGTTAGAAAATATGTGTACCATCCTGAGCATTGAATCCATGCTGCAGAGTGATGAAAAGCTGATATATTGGTCTCATGCGGATGAAAGTTCAAGGTGGATAATGTCCCTCTACAGACTTGAGGTAAACCCAGCAGTTTGTGGTGCAGTGAACTCATGACTTTGTAAGATATCAGTTCGGTGTGATCTTTTAAAACAGGAACCAGCTCACATCTGCTTTCCTCGTTACACATCTCTCTTTTCCCACTAGAGCATAAGCTCCATGAGGATGGACACTTTGTCACGCTCATCACTCTCACTTCCACAGCTCTCCACTGGCTTTGCGTAAAATACAGTCCAACCCCACATGTCTGGCCCTGCCTCCTCTCCGACCTTTTCCCCCACCACTCTTGTCCTCATTTCTCTCCAGCCTCTGGGGTCCTTGCTATTCATGAATGCACCGACTTCTGCCCCCTTTGCCTTTTGTTTTATTTTGTTTTTATTTAATTATCTTCTCACCTCCTCAGAGAGGTCTTCCTGATGACTCTTCTGAAATTCACCTCCCTCCAAACCTGGCATTCTCCTCCCCTTGGTTTGCTTTTTTTTTTTTTTTCCATAGTGTGTATCACCATCCAGAAAGAATTTTAAGCAGTGATAATAACTCATAATCTTCATTGCATGGGTAGAATTTTGGCAGGTGATGGACACCCAGATTGGAAATTGGGTATAAATATCAAAGTGATCCCAGGTTAGCAGCAGGGTCCTTAGGGACATTAGCAGAAACAGAGACAGCAGGAGGGGTAGGTATAGAGGAAAGTAACTGATCACTGATGAATTATTCTGATTTTTATATAGAAATATGTCATTTCTGATTTCTAAAATGGAACTTGGTGATCTATGCAGAGTTAAAGACTGTGCATTGGGTCCAACAGTTCAGCATTACATTGGGGAGATAAATGTAGAAACTATCAAATCTGTAATAAGGTAAAAGCTGGTTTCCACCAATTTAATCTCTATTAAAAGCCTCATAAACCACATTTTGGTAAAAGAGACTAATATCTATCTCACAGCTATGCCCAGCTTCTAACTCAATTGGCATATGTTTCTTCATATTCCTCTTTAAAAAGTCAATGGTTTATGAAATTATCCAAATACCTGAATCCTTCCCTAGCCAGAAAAAGTCACTAAATGCAAAAGAATTTAAATTGCACACACTCCTTCATCCCCTCAGGCTTTTTTTCCCCCTCAAGTGCAAGCATTAGTTTCAAGAAAAGAAATGCATGTAAAGTTCAGTAAATTTGGGGTGGATGGCTCTATGATTTTGACTCAGTGCCATGAATTTTAACCCAAGCTGTTGAAAGGTAAGGCTTAAAAATAGCCAACTGTGATTTTCCCACCCTGTCCCGTGGCTTCGTCAGCTCTTCTCTCCACTTCAGGAGGAGTGAAAGTGGAAGCCTTTTCCTCAGCAAGGTCTTACTCAGCTGAACCCCAATTCATGGCGTCCTGTGGAGTCCTTTGTGGGGCACACCTCCAAGCCAGTCCTCTAGAAAGGCATTCCTCTCCTGGACACGCTTCAGAATCTTCAATACACAAGATGCAGGCCTTGTAGCGCCATGGTGGTCTGAGGGGCAAGGGTCACTTGAAGGCCCAATAAATCTCTCAGTCTGGACAGTGTCCTTCAGTCAGTTCAGCTGAAGTCTCTTTGATTGAATCTTATTTTCTAGAAGGTTTGAAATATGTGGAAAGCAAGACAAAATTCCAACCTCTGGCTTTCTGGGAGATTCTCATCTCTTGCTGTCTATTCTTAAATGGCCATCCTCTTCCAACACCTTCAGGCTATTTGGGAACTTCAAAAGGGCTTCACAATGTGTATCATGCAGAGGTCAGTGTTGTTCCCTCAGTGTTCACATCCTATGGGTCCCAAATTCCTACAGATTCAACGTTATCAAGGGAACAGATTTCTCTCAAGTCTGGAGGGGGCCTCACACTGCTTCAAGTTTCATAAGCATTTTAAGTCTTTCCTACTGAAACCAGAGGCCTGAGTGACAGACTCTTTTCACGTCCCTTCCAGCTCTAGGAGTCCAGGTTTTAGCTCAGGCCCAGATAATTTTTGTAGTGAAAAAGTGAAACTTCTGTTCTAGCTAATTCAGTCTTCGGCACATTTGCTACTGTTTTTTAGAAGCCAGAGGCGATTTACAAGGGAACTTGCAAAGCCATTTTGCCTGAACAAATTCTCCATCTGGTGACTCACTGAACATTATCTCATGTTTCTTAAAGGAAGAAACAAGAAATGGACTTAGAAGGCCTCATGTTGATGTTTACCTGCCAAGACTTCTTGTCTGCTGACTCTCCAGACCCATTTGTAAATCTACATAGAAAACCACTCTTTTGGTATAATTTCCCACTATTCCTTTGCTTCTTAGGTCAATGAAGCTGCAAGCTGGAGCCCTGTCCACATATAAATACTGGAGTAGCTGAAATTCAAGGGGAATTTTGTAAAAAGAATTTGTTTTCTAATTCATGAGACCCTTGAATGAGTCTGAGTATTTTTCAATCAGTTGTTCTGTGGTTCCTGAGAACAACACAGTTGGTAGAGTACCTTCACATCACCTCTTGTGGACAACATAACCATAGAAGGAGGTCCCTATTATATGAAGGGGAAAAACAGAGCCTCTTAAAGTGGAGGGGTGACCATGACCTCTCACAGGCTCTGCTCTCTCTTCTGGGATCCTCTCAATTCCCCAAACCACCTTCTTCTCTGACCCGAGCCCTACATCTTCTCCTCCTCCTGATTGCTGGGACACCCTTGGTGGTCTGCTGGTTTCCCTGCAGCCGTTGTGATGAACCTGTTGATTTCTGTGTTTCTCCTGATTTCGTAAAGCCAGATGTCCCTTCGCATTTGAGGAGCCACTTTTTCCTCACTCGGTGATTGCATCACTTCTGCTTCTGCCCTTTCCACCTCTAAAGGCAATATCTCCCAATAAGTCGGATCGCTTTCTAGCCAGCTTGCGCCTAGGAGAAGAGATTGCTCTTGGCTCCTGCCCCTTCCCCAGTGCTGCTTTCTCAAGGCCACATACTGGTTCTCATTCAGCTGATTTTCTTTGTGTTTCCACTCTTTAATCCTTAATTCTCTTTGTGTGATCCTTGTTGCTATTTGACTTTGGATCTCTCTTTCTATAGGCCTTTTGTACTATTAACTCTGGAGGACAGAATCTGGGCCAGGTATCTGTAGAAAAGAGGGCTAGGAAAAAGATAAGAACTGACTAGGTCAAGAAGGGGTGCAAGTTCACAGGACACAGGGAAATGGAAATGCTGCACATAATCGTACATAAGGAAACACACCAAGACTGGAGTGCACTCTTTCACTCATAAACGCAAACATTCATTGATCAACTCAACACCTGCTTGTAATAAATGCTCTACCTCTTAGTTGTCTGTTGTGTAAGTTAGCTCAAGATTATTTCTTCTCTCTGTGCAGGAATCCTAGACTTACACAACCATCCTCCAACACAGCTGTGAAATGACCATTCTCCGAGCCAGAGGCACTTGTCTCTCTTTTATTCACATAGTCCCTGACTGATCTAGGACACAGTGTGACAAATTCACGGCTCTTACCTAGACTGCCATATAACAGTTCATCCATTCATTTATTCACTCAGTCAATTAATCATTGAAATGATATTTACTGAGCAAGAACCTGTATGTGCCAAGCATTGTTTTCAGCACTCCAGAAAAGGCAGTGAATAAAACAAAGCCCCTGGTCTCATGCAACTTATTTACTAGAGATGTAGGTTGAGAGGAGAGTTACATATTCTTTCAGAAGTTGATGAATTCTGTGAAGAAAAATACGGTGGCTAAAGAGGCAGAAAGCAATGGGGAGTGAAGTTGCATCATTAAGTAGAATGACAGGCAAAGGCTCCACCAATAAGGTATTATTTGAGGGAATGAAATACAGGAGTGAGCCACATGGATATCTAGAAGAAGAAAGCCTTAGGTAATTGGAGCAGGAAATCAATAGCCCTCGAGCAAAAGAGTGTTTGGTATACTTGGTATATAAAACAGCAAAATTTTGAGTCATTTAGTAGGTCCATCTCCTATGAGCACTGATAGACCTTGCATTTCCCCCAAAATAAGACCCACTTCATTGTGATCACTTGTTTAGTGCTTATTTTTCCCTCCAGGCTACACATAACATGAAGCAGGAAATACAGTCGCTTGGTTTACCCCTACATGCTAGTGCTTACTGGGTATCTGGTACATCAGAGGTGCACCATAAATAGTAATCAAATGAATGAGTGGATGTCTGAATAAATTGCTCCATAAAATGAGATAACGCACATAAATCTTTTAGCTCAGTGCCAGACATGTACTACACATTTAACGGTTTTCAGGGACAATATGTTGCTGCTGATGCAGGTGATGATGATACAACCCAAGAGAAGATGAACTTTTTTTCCAAAGATAGAGGGACTGCTCCTGGTCTATAGGTAGACCTATTCAGCAAGAAGTTCACTTAACTACTTCTTGCTGAAATCTGTCCATTTGGTGTGTGCCCTGTGTAACCCTGATGATAGCTGTAGCAGCAGCAGGTGCACCTATAATGCCATAAACAGACAGTAACATCCAACGGTATAGTCAATAACCAGAAAGCAGAACTATTCAACTCTTAATTTTCCATGGCCTTCCAAACAAGGAGTAAAATCTTCGGAGAGAAAACAATTAGATGACATCAAATGGAGAGTGTCATGCAAGTGAGGGATTGCTAAAGAAGAGCACTGCTATTGGAAGTGAGTTCCACTCTCTTGGCCCAGGTATAGAATTAGGAGATATCATTGCAAAGATCTAGTTCTCACAACTTTTGAAGCATCGCATAGAGCAGAGGAAGTCTCAGTTTTGAAATAAGGGAGAATATGTACCTCAGAAACTGAAGAAAGGTCACACTGTCATAGAGTCAAGAGACACTCAGGGTTTGACAGTAATAAATCAAATAGTGATGATTAAATTGCAGATAAATGGAATGTTAGAGCTGGCAAATTTTGTCAAGGTTATTTTACAAAGCTCCTTTAATCTTTCATTTCATAGGTAAAGGAACCCAAGAGTATTTGGCTGAACTATCTCTCCCAAATTTCATGCCATCAGTGGCAGAGCCAGGAGAACATAGATCATCTGGCCCAGAGGTAGGTGTTCCTTCGGTTACTCTCCGTAGCCCCATAACTGGTCTCCCCACTTCCATCCTTGCTCTTCTCGTAGTCCCTTCCATACATGGTGTCAAAATGATCTTTTAAATTTAAAACTCAGGTTGTTTTATTATGCCTAATAAACTCTTTAATGGTTTCTCATTGCAATTAAAGTCAAATTCCTACAGTACTTCTCAAACATACAATAATGCCTGGCAGATAGTAGGCAGTAATGAACAAATAAACTTCTTTTTTTCCTCTTAATATTAGTATAAAGTTGGTGAATCAAGGTAAATCTGCAGTGACAGCTTGTTTAAATGAAAGAGTCAACAGTACCCCCTCCAAAATTAATGCACAGGGTGAAATGCAAGCTGGATGGAAGTGGGTTAACTGAGTTCTACAGTCAGACCCCAAGGATTTATTTTAGCCTCTGTCGTCCTTGGATGACCACTCATTCCCTGTTTGGCCCAGCTTCATTAAGCCTGTTTACCGATGATTTTGCCAACAACACAGAGAGGAAGCTTATGAAATCTGAAAGGCACAAAGCTGGAAAGGATAGTAAACATAACAATCAACATTCAAAATTGTTCTGACAAGCTGGAATTCTGAGTAAATTCCAATAAGATGAAATTTAATAGCAATAAATACGATGTGCTGCATAAAAGTTCAATTATTAATTATATAAGTACAGGATGGAGAAACTTGGCTTGGCAGAAAGTCATGTGAAAAAGATCTGGAGGATTTAGCTGACCACAACTTTAATAAGACCCATCAGTATGCGGCAGATGCCTTTAAAAATTCACATTCATAGGCTGCATTAGTAGAAGTCCTTTTACTAAATTATATCCAGTCAGTAATAGTTTTCCTGCTCTCTGTAGCTCAGACCACATCCGGAGTATGTTACTCAGTTCTGGGTGCCATATATTAAGGGGGACACTTATCCAGGGGAAGAAAACCAAGATAGAGAAAGTTGGAAAAAGCAAGCCATGGTTGAAAGAACTGAAATCCAAAATCATGCCAGTATTTTAAGTTCTATGAGATATTATAAAAGTTTCATTTTTGCTATACTGGAAATCAGAATATGAAGTAATGGCTTTAAGTGGGTAGTAAATATACTCTTACTGACAGCAAACTTTTGAATCAATGAGTGAGTGACTTAAAGGAGGAAGGAAACTTTCATTGCACATGGGGGAAAATTATGTGTACCTGGAGTAGTTTTAGAATAGAATAGCCACCTGAATGAGCTGGAATACATAAATTGCTTACCTCTAGAGGTTGTCAAAGCAACCCGGGAGCAAAGAACTAAAGCTCAAAAGTTAGAAACACTGAGTGATTATACTGGCTCTGTATCTAGCACTTCTGAACTAAGCAAATGCTCCCTTCTCACCTTGCTGACTCACCAAGGTGGCAACTCAAGGTTGCCTTTCAGTTCCACAGTCAACAGATATGGAATCCGGTATATGGGTCCCAGCCACTTATTTTCCCAAAAAACTTGACTTCTTGTCCCCAAATAAAAAGATGCTATTCTGGGGCCTACAGAAAAGGGAAAAAAAACCAACCTTGTTATTTTGACAATAATATATAAAGCTTACCAACCCAAAGTAAGAATGAAAGTGTTAAGGTATTGTAGGAAGGTGCAGTCTTAGGTTGCCCTTATGACTCAGCATTACACTCTTTTCTGGATGATTGTAAGAATCAGAAAGTAGAGGAGAGATCGAGATGGTGGAGAGGAGGATACTGGGCTCCCCTTCTCTCACAAACACATCAAAACTGCACCCACAGGGACTCTCACTGAAGCCAATCTGGGGACTAGCAGGGCAGCTATTTTACAACTAAGGATGTAAAAAAAAAAAAAAAAAATTCACAGGTTGTCTGATAGGAAGGGAGGAGAAGCGATCTGGTCAGGATCCATACCCCTAGCGGGGGACACAGAAGAAAAGGGGGAATATCACACTCTCAGGGGTCCTCCCTGGGGAGCATGGGGTTTGATCCATACATTATGCACACCAGCCCTGGGGTCCAACACCGGGAAGGTGAGCCCTCTTAGCTGATTTGAAACCCAGTGGGGGTTACTGGAGGGCTGTAAGAAACTGAGACTCTGCTCCTGAAGAGCGCAAGCACCAGCTTGCTTACTCCAATTCATAACATGGAGGCAGCAGATTGAAAACTGCCTGGGCCTCTGGCCAGCTGCCAGGACCACCCAGCACATCCCCTAGCCCTTCTGCTCCAGCCCTTCTTGCTCCAGTGATGCTTCCCACTAAGGTGGAGGCTGCCATTTCAAAATCATTTCTCAGTCTCCTTTATGTATCAAACCCAAGCATTTGTTGCCCCCTCATAGAACTTACACATGCCTATCCTCAGAGCTACTCCAGAGTAGAGTTAGGGTGGGTATTATGATTCTCACTTACGGGTCTTAAAAAATTTTTTGTTTTGAGAAGCTCATGAGTTGCTCAGTCATATGGTCAGTATTGTCCAAGGCTCTTTGCTCCAAGTCCCAAAAGGGTAGTCACAAAATAATGAGAATGATTTTCTAACAGTGAGTATATCATAAGGTCTACAACTACAAGAGAGATTTCTCTTCCTTATGGTCTCTTTTAGAGTTAAGATATCATTCCAGTGATGCTGCATTTATTTTGTGGTTCTCATTTTTAAAAGATCTTCATATTCTATTTTAGTCTGCTGCATATTCTTGAAGGTAACACATCGTTATCTCCTGAGAATAGACGTAATAGGGCAAAAACAGTGAACATAACAGAAACTCACTGAAGCTTGTTTTATTTTGTTCTTTTAAAAGAGGAACTATTACAAAGACATAAGAGCCAATATTTGAACCTACTGTCTTGAGTTTTTGGATTTTTAAGGTTTCTTCTCTATATCAGGTGACAAAGTTAGTACTTTAAATTTTTTCCCAATAACTTAGTTTTACCTTTAATATACATTTTTAATTCATTTAATTTATCTGAAGTCCAATTTTATAAATGGTATAAGAAGAGTATTATTTTCAAGACCTTTTACTCTATGACTTGTTCTGTAGTCATTGATTTGTGTTGACCCTTATATAATGATCAAATCCCCACATATATATGAGTCTGTCTCTGAACAGTGAATTCTGTTCCATAATTATGTTTGTTTCTTTAGGACTACAAGACTATTTTTCTACTGCAGTGACTCTGAAGTCCTAATATCTAGTGTGCAAGTCCCCCTTTTTGGCTTTTCTTTTTCAACGGTGACTTATTGTTTATGAATTCATTTTTATTTCTACATTTAACTTTATAGTATTTATTAAATTTCTTCAAAAATCCAGCTGATACTTTGATGAGAATTGTTTTGAAATTGTAAGACAATTTGATCTGAATTAATAATTACAAAGTTAGGCTATCTCACCTATGGTGAGGGAATGAACTTAAATTGGATCTTTTTTTATGTCCTTTAACAGACTTTTAAAATTTTCTCCTTGCTAAGTCAATATCCTAATAATTTAGGGGTTTTCTTTGCATTGTCGATGGAGTCTTATTTTTTCTATCACTCTTCCAAACTGATTTCTCATATGGTCAAGGAACATTATTAGTTTGGGGATGAAATCATCTTCTGTCAGGCAACTTGGTTGAATTTTCTCATTTTTAGTAGTTTGCCTTATTTTGTTTATTTTCTAGAAAGATTAATGAAGTTTTGCTTTCCTCTTCTAATCTTACACCTCATAGTTCTTTAGTTCTTTCATTACTTTACCGAGTAGCTGAAAACCTACAACGTTATATAATAGGAAATGGGCTTATTTTACTTCTTCCTAATCTTAAAGTGAATTTATTTAAATCTTTCCTTCAAATATGTGTTTTCTGAAGGTTTTTGTTATTTAAACTTCTGTAGTATTTCTCCTTGATATATACAATTCAATGATAAGTTATCTTATATTGAATTATCCTTGACTTCCTTTAATAAATCATTGATCACTTTATTTTTAATCTACTATTAAAGTTAAATAGTTTTGTATTTAGTAACTTCTTATGTATGTGTACAAGTGGGACTGTACTTTTTTAATAATCTTATTTGATATTTAAATTAAGGTTTTTCTAATCCCCTGAGTTAGTTTTTTGGCTCTCCCTTTCTCTGGCTTCTGAAACAACTGTTCTATAACACAATAATGGGTTTTCTTAAAGTTGTTCTGTACAATAACTAAATTTGATTACTTCAGTATTATAAATACACCTGCTTATTGAAATATGCCACATAGTGAAATAATAGTTTAAGGATAAGGCAGATATTGCAAAAGGGAACTAATATCTTGACTATATAAAGGATTTATACAAATTAGTGATAAGAAAAGAGAGATGACCCAACTGTGAAAAAAGGAATGAACAGGAACATACAATTTTTTGGAAGGGAAAAAGTGAATGGTAGCAATTAAAGGATAAGATGTTCAAATTTATTAGTTATTAGAAAAGTGGAAGTCAGAACAAGAATGTGGTTATCACTTAATACCCATGAAATTTACAAAAATCAGAACTATGTAATGCCAAGTATTAGTGGAGTTGGAGACAAGTTCTACAGTTGGTGACAGTGAAGGTATTATAATTTCCTGGTGAGCCCTCTAGCAGTACTTTATCATAAAGGATTCGCACTTATGACCCAGTAATACAATACAGTGAAATTCCGTAATGGAACCCGTTCTGTGATGTTTACACTAGAATTTATGTGTGGTAGTATAAAATGGGAGACTAGTTATGTATCAAAGAGGTAGATATGCAAAATGTAGTAGATTTACACTATGGAACTCTATGCAGAAGTTTGAGGCAACCAAATGGATAGATATACACATAGGAACATGCATGGATCTTTGAAGCACAGAAAAGAAAGAAAATTATAAAGAAAATTATGGCTGTAACACAATGCCACTCATGTAGACTAAAAAATACACACACAAAAAAATAATACCGTAAACTTAACAATGTTAAATTTAATTTCAAGCTTATGTATTACTTACATTGGAGCGAATATTACGGGAGTAAGGAGAAGGGGAATGAAGAATAAGAATAAAATGAATACACACTTTGCCTACATTCTTACATATATACATACATTCAGAACAAGAAGGGGCCTCACATCAACCTAAAAGAGAGTGCTATGGACTGAGAAATAGGATTAATCAAACCTTCTGCATCTGGGTTAACACAAAATAAAAACTACAAAGGTGTCTCTTAGAACTCAAGGGACTTCAGGGAACAGGAAGTGGAGAGTAGTCAGAAATTCAGAAGAAAACGTCCCTCCCCCTGCATCTGTCCTTGTCTGTATGCTTTCACTTACTCTTCCCTTTCAGTAGTTCCATCTTTTTCCTTTTCAAGACACACGGTGAGAATTCCGTGTACACCCCCACATTGTTACACCTCCTCTCTTCAAAAGACCAGCCTAGATTGAGTTTTAGAAAAAGAAAGTAATTCACAATTAAGATTGATGAATATGGTGGATGACACATTTTTGTTATTACAAAACAGCATATAATGTGATAAGCCTTTTTTTCTTTTATGAGAAATAAACTGATGGTTTCCAAGGAAGAATTCCAACTATCAATTTGTTCAAATATATCCATAAGCTCCTGAAAGAAAGTTTTTGAAAATCAAATTTTTTTATTTTTTTAAATATTTTTTATTGATTTATAATCATTTTACAATGTTGTGTCAAATTCCAGTGTAGAGCACAATTTTTCAGTTATGGATGAACATCTATGTATTCATTGTCATATTTTTTCTCTGTGAGCTACCATAAGATCTTGTATATATTTCCCTGTGCTATACAGTATAATCTTGTTTATCTATTCTACATTTTGAAATCCCAGTCTATCCCTTCCCACCCCTCACCCCCTTGGCAACCACAAGTTTATATTCTATGTCTATGAGTCTATTTCTGTTTTATATTTGTTTTGTTTGTTTGTTTTAGATTCCACATATGAGCAATCCCATATGGTATTTTTCTTTCTCTTTCTGGCTTACTTCACTTAGAATGACATTCTCCAGGGACATCCATGTTGCTGCAAATGGCGTTATGTTGTCATTTTTATGGCTGAATAGTATTCCATTGTATAAATATACCACCACTTCTTTATCCATTCATCTGTTGATGAACATTTACGCTGTTTCCATGTCTTGGCTATTGTGAATAGTGCTGCTATGAACATCGGGGTGCAGGTGTCATTCTGAAGTAGGGTATCTTCTGGATAGATGCTCAGGAGCGGGATTCCTGGGTCATATGGTAAGACTATTCCTAGTCTTTTGAAGAATCTCCATACTGTTTTCCATAGTGGCTGCACTAAACTGCATCCCCACCAGCAGTGTAAGAGGGTTCCCTTTTCTCCACAGCCTCTCCAGCATTTGTCATTTGTGGACTTTGGAATGATGGCCATTTCTGACTGGTGTGAGGTGATACCTCATCGTAGTTTTGATTTTCATTTCTCTGATAATTAGTGATATGGAGCATCTTTTCATGTGCCTATTGATCATTTGTATTTCTTCCTTGGAGAATTACTTGTTTAGGTCTTTTGCCCATTTTTGGATGGGTTGTTTGTTTTTTTCTTATTCAGTCGTATGAGCTGCTTATACATTCTGGAGATCAAGCCTTTGTCGGTTTTCATCGTTTGCAAAAATTTTCTCCCATTCCGTAGGTTGTAGTTTTGTGTTACTTATGGTTTCCTTTGCTGTACAGAAGCTTGTAAGTTTAATTATGGTAAAGGAGTTTTCAAAATGATTTCACTTTAATAACATGACACTGTATTTTCACTGTTTTCATAAAGTTTTAACTTAGGCTTCCCTTTGAATGCAACACCATCAAGTTGGATAGATATGATTCTGAACTCTTAGAACTTACAACATATCCAGGAACCTAAAATTCCCTATGTTGGCTAACCAAAGAAGACTAATTGAATATTTTTCAACCAGTGTTTCTTAATCTTCTGATATGAAATAGAAGTTTTGGTTAGGCATGACATTCAAGTAGAAATATGGCACTGAAGTTGCAATGCTGATGCCCTTCTCAATGATGAAGTGAACAAAGATATTAGGGTTTGAAACTAGGTGCTTCCTGGCTATTTACTGCATCCATTTCACTTATTTGGGTGCTTCAAGCCAGGAAGTCTTGCATAGTTGGAAATAATAGAGACATATGATGAGCACTTTACAATTCAGAAAGCCATTTAAAAACGCCCACCATGTAATTAAGCTGTTTATTTTTATTTTCAGTCTATTAGAATTGGTAGAATATTTTCACTTTAGTGCCAGCGTGTCAGTGAGACCACAGGGTAGGGTGAGAGGATTTTTACAGCCACCAGCTTCATGTCTGAAAAGGATTTACTTTCTCTCCTGCCCACTCCACATCCATGAAATTAAATAAAGGATTATTTACATGTTTGTTTTCACAAAGATAATGAATTGCTCACTGGCTACCCCCTTATTCCTCTGACTTTGTTCTCTTAGCTAGTATTAAAAAAATTAAGCTTTGTTTCCTGTAAATGGTGTTATTAAATCACAGAAAAAGTTCATTTTCAAGAGCTGTTTGGGTAATTTTAAAGACAACCCTAGGGCTCTCTCTGTGAGCTCCAGAAAAGATGTGGTGAGAGCCTTCACAGCTTGTGGCTTTTTCTTTCCTCAAATATATACCATTGTTTTTAAAACTAAATTTGTTTAGTTACATATGTAAGTATTTGCTCTAAATGAGGCTCTGTTATGTTCAAAATCCATCCAACTGTCGTTACTTCATCTGATGGTTCAAGGTTATAGCTTCTTACCTCTATTGATAAGAGAATCAAATTCTAGTTCTCCTCTTTGAAGATTCAAACCAAAGCTACTTCCTAGTAACAAGGTTCTCAGAATCAACTCTATCGTAAGTCACTCATAAAGAATTCCCCTTCAACTGTCATAAAGTATACTTCCAATGTAAATGGCATCCACCTGACTTATCTAACCCCCTGTTTTCTCCTACTCCCCCAGTTACACCCCCTGTTTCCAACAAGCAGATAGCCCCCACTTCAGGTCAAGTTCATCTTGCTTCTGAGCTTTTATTCTCTACTGTACCACTCTTTCCTTTACTCCCTCTTCCTCATTTCTCAGCTTATAGAAATCTCACACTCCTCAAAAAAAAATTCTGTTTTCACTTACAAAAATTAATCCAAACAAACAAAAGAAACAAAGGGAACAATGCAAATAACCAGCTTCCCTGATTACTCCAAGGGCCAAACCGCCCTTTCTCTCACTGGCTTACTCTAGAACATGGGGCCATCAGATACGGCATTTATGGAATTCTTTGTCGTCTTCTCTGATTATTTCCTTTGTGAACACATTCTATATGCTAATAAGGGCAGGGAATCTGTTGACCATTGCTTGTTTTTGGCTTTTTGGTTTTTTTGTTGTTGCTTGTTTGTTTGTTTAACTTGCCTGTTGCCTAAGGTAAAGCTGGACAAACAGAAGACATTTCACAAATACCTTTTAACTCAATAAGTGGATATTTGCCTTAATTGTAACAATATTTACCTCATAATTAATTTTTATTTCTGAGAAATTTAAAATCTGAATTGTGTAGCAGGGGTTGATTGGCTTATATCAAGTGTGTCCTTGTTGATAGCTCCTCTTTCTTTTCTTCCCATGTAAATAAAGTCCTGGCATCATTTAAAAAACAGTAAGTATTTTATTGTGAGATATTTCAAACCCAGGGAAACCAGAATAGAAAAGTAAATACTGAGGCTTAATTATGCAGCTTTAATAAATAAAAATATTAAACACTCACTACATGCCAAACATTCTTCTGTGAATTTTTGCACATACTGACTCATCAAGTTCTCGGAACACTCCTGTCATGTGGTACTGTTGTCACCTTTCCACATTTTCTGAGTGAGCAGAGAGTTGCTAAGTACTTTGCATAAAGTCACACAGATCGTAGGTGGCAGAGGGCAAATGTGAACCAAAGCATTCTGGTTCAGAACCTGTACCCATGATTCTCATCCTGAACTATCTTTTCACCTTGCCTTTCCATTAAATCCTAACAGTGTGACACATTCACTTTAGATTTTTAAAAATAACATTCCCACTCAAAATCCCTTTCCAATCCTATTTCAGTGACTTTCTCTGCTGTGATGACAAGAACTATTAATTCAGTGTTTTATCAACCTCATGTGCTTTTACCTGTGGACTTATATTTACTTTTGTGCTTATGTGTAAGGTTTTTTTGTTTTTGAAAGGTTTTTAAGTTTATTTAAATATGTATCATTCAGCAATTGCCTTGATTTTATTCAGTGTGTTTTTAAAAATTTATATTCATTTTTTATATACACCCTTGTTCCTCATTTTAACTATTGTCTAGTGCCCCATGATGAATACAACATGAATTTCCTATTCATGGGCATTTTTGTTGTTTCCGGATTTTTGAAGTAAGAAACAATACTATAATGAACATTCTTTTATATGACTCCTTCAGTTCATGTGCTTGACTTATTTTATTTGTTTTATTGACAATCTCTATTTGATGCAATATTGTGATTATACTTTCCTTTATTTCTTTAATTATGGTTTCCCTTAATTCCATGAACATATTTATAATGGCTAAAGTCTTTTTCTCATAAATGCAGCATCTTATTTCTCATAGTTTCAGTTGCTTTAATTTTTTCCCTTATAAGAGTCATAATTTCTTATTTATTTACATGTTCATAATGTTTTGTTGAAAGTTGGCATTTTAGAAAATACATGGTGGCAGTTCTGGGTACTGTCTTCCATTGCTCCCCCCTTCCCCACTGGGGTTATTGTTATTTGCTTGTTTGTTTATCAACTGTTTAGATTACTTTGGTGCCATCTCCTCCACCTCCCCTCCAGTTCAGTCTCTGATGTTGTACCTCAAGGATGCTCAGGTCTGGATTTGCCTGCAGTCACTCAGGGATGACAGTGGCATTCCTTGGACCCTCTCCCTCTCTTTCCCTGACCACCTTCAGCAGTTAAACTCCTGTAACTGACAGCTGATTACTGTAGTGCATTTAATAATGCCCTGGGGTATAAATTGCTCTGCAGACTAGTCCATTCCAAATCTGGCTCCCTTAGAGGATTTGTTTCTTTGTTGTGTTTGATTTTTGTTCTGATCATTAGAGGACTCTTCCAGCTACATTATTGCCTGGTTCTCTTCTGCAAACTAGTTGGCCTACAGTTTAACTTGTGTCTTGAATCTTCTCCCAATTGCCTTTCACCACTTCTGTTCTTGAGAGTGCTGTGAGGCTTGGATTTCTTCACCGTAGTTTGCAAAAGAAGACAGTTCTTTAGGAAGAGATGAAGAACTCTGTTTTATGGATGGCTTAGCGTCTCTCCTCAGGCAGAAATCTCTGAGCCAGGGCTCTGGATCTGAATGTAGGGAAGATGGCAAGTTTCTCTGTGAGGTCACCTCCACTCTAAGAAGCAAGAACTCCATGGTGGAGGAGGCAGAAATGTGGGATTCTTTCAGAGTGTCTCTTCTGGTGTGGAACCATAGCGTCATGAGCTAGGGAAGGAATGATCATGGACTCAGTGGAGTCTCCTTTCCACACTGGAGGCTCAACATGAGAAAGAGTCCCTGCTTCTCGATTGCACTAACCTGGGATTTAACCTCAGCAATAAAAAACTTGGAGTAGGATGAAAAACTATGAACTTCTGCTCCTACCGAGAAGAAAGCCCTCCCTCTGGGTGCTGAGGGGAGAGAGGATCCTGTGTTCTCAGCATCATCGGTCTGGAGTGGAATCTTCATCTCACTGAGCTGGAAGTAGGGGCGATAGGGACCAATTCTAGTTCAAATATCTCACATTCTCGCTTTTCTTAAAAAATTTTGTAGATATTCTTGAATAGATGCTCCGTCATATGCCATTCACTCTTTGAACAGTTTCTAGAAGGTTTATTATTTTTAAAAAAGAGTCTTCAACAGTTTTCACTGGGATCCAGACAACATAATTCTGCATGAGTCACACTGAGGTTGACCTCCTAGCCCATATTAATATTTTCATTTTACACATATTTCAGATATTTCAGCATTTGAGTTGCAGATGGTTAGTAGGAGAAATAAACGCTTAGCACTAGATATAGACACACAGACAAATGAGTGAATTGACCTGGTTGATAACCAGTCAATTAAATCAAACTAGTTTCACTGTATTTGCCTCTTTAAGAAAAACACTTTTTCCAAACTAAGCAGTTATCTTGTGACATATTTCATAATATATTTCAATAATATCTCATTTATCTAGTAACTGTTCATAAGTTATCTTCTGAATACACCTGAGAAACAGGAAATAATTGAAACTGGTCTTAAGCAGTCAAAAGAGATGCTATAAAACCAGTGTACTAAATGTTATGCCATTTTTATACACAATATGTCAGACACTATTTTAGAAAAAAAATTTACCAATGTGGCTTTCCCATCCAAAGGTGAAAGTCACCTTAAAGGAGTGAAGGTACTAGAGAAGGCACAGTGTTAAAAATGATGACCAAGAGTAGATTTAAAAATTATAAAGCACAAACAGAAAACCAAACAGACTGCCATCTATACATTAAAAGTTCCTGAGTACAGCACAGAATTAATTAAAACACAGTGAGTGATTGACTTTATGAGTGATTAAAGAACATTTAGTATACTCTAAGGAAATGAAGATTTCAATATTCAAATATTTCAATCAAAAATAGTTAAAATAAGACATGTTGGTGTTTAAGGGGAGCTTTCATTGTATGGAAGACAGAAAGAGGAGTTTATGTTTCCATACCAGCTGTGACATGGAGCACCTCTGTGTAATGGGACAGCCATCATGGGCTTGTTTTGGAACATACTAGTTCGTCTTTTGGACAGATACTAGAGGAATGTTTTTATATTGAGTGAATTAAAGAATCAACCAATTAACTAACTTACCTATTAAGATATTTAGATTTTAAACTACTAAGATATTTAGAGTCTAACAGAATTCACTTTATGGTAGACCTTGATATTCACAAGAGGTGCAGCACAGTGTGATTGCATATGCTATGGACATGTGCAGGTCATACATCTCAGCCATCACCAATATTGTCTCTGTAAGCTTTAATGCTTTCAGAAGTTTTTGGCTAAGTGCCTTTACTTTTTTTTCTGACTTCTTTACATCTCTTATCAACACCAACAATTGACTTTCTTTTTGAGGACTTTTCTTTTCTTTCTTTTTCTTTTCATATCAACAGAAAGGATTTCATATATTGCAACAAATGGAGAACAACTGATTTTTGTGGCAGCTGGCTAATCCCAGTCACTGAGGATGTAACCAGCTCTAATACAAATCAAATAAGAGTGAGTTTTTTTAAGCACGGAGGTAGAGTGTACCTGGATTCAGACATTAGGGGCATAAAAGAATATGAAGGTAGTCAGATAGCATTCAGAGAGAAGACAAGGGTAGAGACCAACCCAGTGGTCCAAACGACTAGTCCACTCTCAGAAGTTAGGCAGAGAGTGGAAAGAGTTCAGGAAGTGAGGGAGAATGCAGGGATGCTCAACAGGAGAAGGAACCTGGATTTCTTGAGGAACAACAGTTTGATCCAAACTCCTTTCCTCTGTGTCAATGGCTGTATCCAGGCTTACTCCTAAGCTTTGTGAGGTGAGGGTGAGAGTGAATATGGAGACCCACACAGTATATAAAAGTCATAAATCAAGCTAACAAACTGTTAAGTAATACATGTTCCATCTTCCCACCTTGAGAAATATGCCTTCACAATGATCTAAAAACCTAAATCTGAGTTTAGATTTCTTGAATTCCTGGGGGTTCCACTGAAAAGGATGGTGAAGGGAAGGCCAGCCTGCAGCTCATGACCCTGACCTGCCCCCTTTTTTTTTCTCCCTCTTACCTATTCTCGCTGTACTATTAGAAGCCCCAGTGTACTTGTGAGGACATCTCAATGCATACAACTGAGCCCCAACCATATTCCACACTAACAGTGCCCCATCAGCCATCCCTCAGGCCTGGAAGTATACACACCAGTGGTTGGGGAATGTGGAATCCTGGTACCTGGACTACCCAATAAAAAGGGAACTTGTCTTAGCCTCAAAAACTCCTCCCCTCAGGGGAGAAGGGTTAGCTGAGAGAGCTAGAGCAAGACCCTCTAAAGCCCCGGGTGAGGTCAGGACCCTCTCTCCCATACTCAAGGGTAGTGCTGGCTTTAATTGTTAATCCAGATCATATAGGAGTCCTTAATTCTTCGTTTTCAAGTGCATTATTATTGACTTAGGTTGGATTCCTCAACTCTGCCCAAATTGAAAAGAGAGCAGAGTTAGGAAAGTCTTAACATAATGCTAAATATTTCTCCCTTCATTCTTTAGACTTGCTCCTGGGAGAATTATTAGGATTCCTAGAAAACTTTCATTTATCTTGATTTTTTTTTATATATCTTCTTTCCAAACATCTCTTGCCAGTTTTATTATATTTTATTTTAATGAGCTGTAACAACTATAGAGTCATTGTTTACAGAAAGCTCTTTGAAAACCAGAGCTGTTTTATTCGTCTTTTTCAGCCCCATCTCATTGTTCAGGTGCTCACACAAGAGATGCTCAGTAAATATTTGTCGAACATTGTGGCAGCTGAGCCAGAGATCAACAAAAACATAAAGGTTGTGCTAAAAAAGCACAACAAAACACGAGCGAGGATGAACTTCTGTATCTCCTTGTTTTTGTGGCAAGAGAGTGGCTACTTGAAATAAAGTGAAACATTCAATTATTTATTGCCTGTGAGTTTCACTTTTTGGAAGGAAGTATGCTTGGTGCATTGAGAGTAGTTTGGAATAGATATCAGGGTGAAGAGGGCTGGTCATCACCATCATAAAGACACACACAGAGTGGCCATTCTGCAATTAGACCATGCCCACCTGTAGAGTTAAACCTAGGGGGCAATCAGGCTGAGTTGTCGGTTAGCCTGTGTCTCTTGTTTACAGAGAAGAGAGAATGAAGGAGGTCAGTTCTCCCCTGGGCAAGCAGGGAAATAAGATATCATTTTGAATGTCAGCTCTTTTGCAGCTTAACTATTGAGCATTTTCTATGTGTCTTGCACCCAAGAGTTATGCTTTACATCATAAGTAATTTTATTGTCGAGAACAAACAGAGCCAACCTAGACCCCCAGTTGGTGAGAGCTGATTTGTGAAGAAAACTGAATCTAGGCGTTGAAAGTTAAGTAAAATTTAATAAGGTAGTGGAGAGATAAAGAAATAATCCACGTGGAGGAAGTACATGTCGTGAGAATGAGGTTCAAGTGAGTATCTCAGGTGTAGGAGGGAGCCCATAGACTAGTCTGCCTAAGCAGAGGGTGTTGTAGGAAGTATATGTGGATGAAGGGATAGAAATCATATCATGAAACTTCATAGTTTGAACTGAGTTTAAATTTAACACATTTTGTTCTAACACCCTGGCAGATCTGGTGCCTATTTTTATTTGATGATTAAACACTCACATACTATTTATTTCCTAAGCATTTAACAAATATTAAGTCATTTACACCTCATAACAACCCTATAAGGGCTTTCATAATCCCCATTTCACTAGTGAGGGAACTGAAATACAGAGAGACCAAGTAATCAGCCTTACACCACATGCTGCCTTGCAAACTAGACGGTGAACCTGGTCCCCACGGTTTCCTTTACTTGCTGGCTGGTATTTGAAATCCTTCCACTTGTGGTCAATACTTCTAGTTTGAGAGTGACTCCCCAAGAGGGTTGTAAATTCCACTAGGTAAAGTGGTAGCACTCTAGATCCTTCAGTGTCGTGGGTTTCGGCAGAGGAAGGCACAGGGGAACACTGAAAGGGTTGTGGGCAGAGGTGGGGGTCAAGGACAGAGGGATGAAAATGGGCAGATCTAGAGTGAGATGGACTTAGCTCACTACATAGCCTTGCTGGGCACTGACTGGGGTGCAAGAAATCAGAAATGATGGTAAACTTTGAATCACAGGAGAGGCCTAATGAAAGTGACAGTTCAGGAAAATCAGTGAATTTGTACATTTCATGAAGAAAGAAGGCTTTAGGTATAGTAGACTTGAATTAGCCAAGATTAAGGCAGCATTCTGCATGAGAATCAAGCCAAGGTAACTGGAAACCATCGGAAGTGATTTACTGCCTAATATAGGAGTTAATCTGACTTGAACTAGTTCTACACCAAGAAAAACAATACTGAATCAATACCCCTTGAACAAGAATGTGTTAGTCTTCTCTTATGTAGACTTTCTGGCTTGATTCTACTGTCTTCACCATGGAAATAGACAGGATTGCTCCTTGACAGAATTCTATAATTCCCTCTAGGTTGATGGCTGACTTTTCAAATCACATTGTAAACAGGTGGTGGTTATTTCAAACTTGTTTTAAAAGCTTCCTAACTAGCTTAGAGTAACACTTAATTCTAATACATTATTATTCAACATTTAGTAAATTCATGGGACCATTTAAAATGCTCCAATTCATTTGGAAAGCCTGAGGGTCTTTTTCTGCCTGTTTTCAATTACTTCTTAATATTTACCCTTCTATTTTTTCCTCTTCTATGCCCTGTTGTCCACCAAAGCTCCCTTTTACAGATCCTAAATATTGAAAATTCTTTCCTTGTTGGTCTTAGGACCTTTCCAAACAACGCAGCTGCCCCAAATGAAGGGAGACGTTGGCTTTTATGTTTCCAAAGTACCTTCTAGATGTTAGGTAGTGCTCCTGGCATTAGTCTATGTGTAACATTAAAAAAAAAAAAAATCAGAGATAAAGCTTGTTATTCCATGTAGGTTTCTTGCTTGACTTCTCAGCTGCAAATCCTGTTCTAAAATGGACTCCTGAATTTTCAGGCTCTCTTCTCTTTAGCATCAATACTACAAAAAGTCATGTTGCATGCACATAAGGCTCTGTGCCTCCTCACTCATGCCCCAGTGTTACGTTTGCAGACTCAGTTTCTCATAATGTTGTGAATTGATCCTTCCCCTGGACAGAGAATCACTTCTGTGGGGGAAAGGTCATGCATCATTTTCTGCCTGCCCACTTCTCCCAAGCTCGCCCCAGTAATGCCACCTTGGCTGAGGGATGGAAGCAGAAAAACAAGGCTGAGAAACCCTTATTCCCTGTACACAAGCTGCCTAAAGCCTACGATGGAGGAGCCCATGAAATTTCTGCAGCACAGAGTGCTTCTTAACACAAAGGGCCAGTTGACTGCAGATCATGTTTCCCCAGGAATTCTGCAGAGGGAGACCAAGCTAATAATTGCCAGGGGCATCTTTGTGCAGATGGTTATATGCACAAACTGTTTTGCTGGAATCCTGTTTTTAAATTGGTTAAAAATCAGTTGGCTAACCATTTCATCAGAACTGAAAGTTACCAGAAATCTGGTTGAACAGAAATTTCCATATTGAAGCTGAGAGGGTACATATCCCAAATAGACTTAATTGGTTTAGTTTGCTCACACATTTGTAATAAATACAAACTAATATCTAAAATTTAGCTTTGGTTTCTAGAAGTCATCAAATGGATGGTAAAGCTATATCCCAAGCTAGAGAAGATTTGCCATGTTTGGTACACTAAACTTTTTATTATGAGTTGTATTTGTTAGAATACCATGAGCATTAGTTCTACCCAATGATGCCAAGAATCTTCCCTTAACAGATACTTTGCTTCTTATATAGAATTATGTCTTCAAACAAATAAATACCTTTGTGATTTTTTAAAGTTTACATCTAGAATGCCTGCTTTGGGGGACAAGGTTTTGAAAGACTCTTTTATTTCATTTAATCTTTGGTGATATAGCTGAGGTTTGAAGTACAGCTGACTTTACAAAACGACACTCTCAAAGTTAAACTCTCTCCATGGGACCCCTAAAACTTGAAACTTTAATTTCCTAGAACAATAACAGTTCCAAGAGGTATTATATCTTATGCCCAGAAAAGGGGCCCCACATCACAAAAAGGTCAGTTTCCCCTGGAGCCAAAGCCTTTAGCATGTTCTGTATTCTGTGACTCTCAGATAGACCGAATTTTCCTGGAATCCTTTTACCATGGGACTTCTTGAAGGATCACTATCCCAGGAAACACTCTTTGGCAAATGTTGACTTCATGTGAATTCTTTCTTCATAAGATGAAAAGTGGTACATGAAGAAAGGGGTCAGAGAAAGCCATTCAGGGTGTCAGAGAAATGCATTAGAAAAGGTTTGTGAAGAGCTTGGGTAACTAACTTCTCCTGTTTTGTATTTTTACGCAAAACCAGTTCTGCACTCAGGCCCAAAGAGTTATCCACAAAAGCTACCTCTTACCATCAGAGCTCGTCCAAACCAGAACTGTGGGTGTTCTTTACAGAGCTTCTTTCCGATTTGTTGTAGAGGAAGCAATGGGACGTGGGCCAGATTCCATTTCCCCGCACTCACAAGCTATTTTCCCTAAGGCCCGCAAGAGCAGCTCATGAATAGCTGGGAGCCAAATTTGGCCCATTTAAAATATCATTGCATTGTCCACTATAATGATAGTAATAACCTTGTAATGAGTGTGTATAGAGTTAGGCCTGGTATAAAACCCAGGACAAGCCACACTCTGCCTGTGCAAAGTGAATACCAAAGAGGCCTTCCATTCCCCACTGGGGGCAGTCACTGTTGAAAAAGTAGGTGATCACTTTCTTTCTGACATCTGGCCTCTGGCCATGAATATTAAGAGCTGTTATCCTCCGAGTCTACCCATTTTCTTCTCCAAAAGCCTTTAATGCTTACGGTAAGTATTCTACCTTGTAAACCATGTGACCCGAAGTAATGTCAACTGTCCATTCCATAAAGTATTCCTCGAAAAAGGTCACATTCAATACCTAATATCGATGTGAGAGCTTCAGCTACTTCCACTGAATATAGAAATCCATCTACAAATTTCTTTTTCAATATGTAGAGAGATTTGCATTTGCTTGTCTAAACTCTGTCATCTGGCAGTCACACCTCAACAGCTATTTCCTGCAATTTTGAAACTCTCATTTTTTAAAAAAATTGGCAAGCAGACAACTTATTGATCATCTTCATTTTGTAAGGATTAAGATCGGTTTCAAGAAGTTAAACCAACATAAAATAATGTCTAGTAAAAAATTTTGGAGAGAAAGTAAAAAAGGATGGGCAGAGAGAGGAAAGGGACAGAGACATTAAATAACATGAGAGAGACAGAAAGAACAGTTAAGTTTGGAGCAAGAGAAGCTAATACTGAGCTGATGTCTACAAATGATGCTATTCTTTGATATGATAGCTTTTAAAATAATTGCATGAAGTAGTTAAGAGTTGCAGAGCAGCTATGAATAAGTTAATTGGTTCTATTTAAATTTCATAGGCATGGTTACCACCCTGAGTATCTTATAATGCTGTCACTGGGAATGCCATTCTACAATAATGGCGATCCTTTAGCCAGTCACTCAGTAATGCCAGAAAAGAGTTGAGCTATTATAATAAAGGTTAGCCAAACCATTGCATTTGTTTTTCTTTTTAAATTGTTGTTGTCGATATTTGGCTGCAGAATTAAAGTGACTGAAAAGAGATGTGACAGATACAAAATCAATCACTTAGATATTTCCTTATGTCTCCAACTTTGTTTAGGAATGCCTTGCTTTTTCAGAAAAAGCAGGAGTTGGGATATTTGCAAAGTGACTTTTCAAATGCATGGTCCATGAAAGCCCTCAATTTGTGAAACCTTCTCACCCACTCAGGCCCATGAGAAAGAGGTGCACATCAGATCCCAGATTTTGGACGGTCTGCAAAAGCCTAGATCTTAAGGTCATGGAAAAATCACTAATGATCCTGAAAATGATGTGACTTCACAAGTTTAAACATGTCTCATGTTCCTTCCTAATTTTTGCTGGGTGCTTCAGCCCTGTCAGCAGGCAGTAGTTTGCCCTGGTGGACTGAGTTCATACCATCCTGCTTTGTGATTATTTGGGTTACAAAGGAGAGGGAGGCTGAGTCATACTGCAAAGGGACAGTGTATGATGCACATTTTCTCCTCATTCATTGCCTTGCTGATCCACAGCATTATTTCCGCTGGGAGCTGCAATATGTGACCAGTTAGTCAATGGAAATCTGCTCTGGACTCATTGGTGGTACGTTGTAGCTGAAGTCCAGCCTGAGAATAAGAATATTGCACAACGTTAACACTAGGACACACCTGAGTGAAGGAGAAGCTCTAAAGTAATGCATTCCATAGCTCCAAACTCTTTATTTATTCAGAAGCTTTGCAGTGTCTCAAACGGAAAATAAATGGAGTGAATGGATACAAATCAAAAAGATTTTTGGAGGACTGATTTTTCACCTTTTCCCCAAGGAAGGGACAGTACGAAGATGCCTCTCAGTATTTTTCTAACACAGCATGCTGAATTCCGGTGCTTTTGAGGCTCTTATTTGTCCTCCTGGATGCTTTAGGAAGTTAGTTACCTCTTTCAGCTCACCTAGAGTTGATCTCATTAATAAAAGAATGACTTTACAGAAAAGAGTTTCTAAAATTATACTCAAACTCAGAATTGCAAGAGTTGGCTTTTCAGCCAGAAGATAAATTTCTTAAGCATTAAACTTTCTTTATCAAGCATCACACCTGACATTCTCTCATAAATTTTACATATATTTTAACTTACTTTAATATTGTGTGGGCTTAGTTTATAATATTCTCATGCAGTTACTAAAATTGAGTCTTCTCAGTCTTACATTACTTGTCAGAATGCTTAACCCTCCCAAAATATCACTCGACTTAAAATAACATCAGCTAAGTTTTCTTTTGAGTTTGTTTGTTGATTTATTTATTTATTTGCTTACTTATCATGTGCTTTATGTGTGCTGGAACCAGCCATGCAGTAGTTACACTGCTTTTATCAGAGCGCAAAAATATTTAGACAAGGTTGCCATTGGAAATGTGTTTTAAAGACGTTATGTGTCACATTCCCGGGTATAATCAACTTCATAATCTGGTCAGGCAGATCAGTTTCAAAAGGTTTCAGAAGGCAGCAGAATGCATTGCTTGTAGGGGTCACAGACATTCAAGTCAGGGCAGAACCGTCACAGACGTGACTTTGTGAAGACAGGAAGAGCAATGTGATTGGAGAGACCAGTCTTCAACTACTGCATATTCTAGGGGCCCCCTCTACTTAGCGTCACAACACAGGCATCAGCCACAGCACTAAATTTGCACAAACACCTGGCTCAGCTGTTAGGACTGACCTGGCAGGTCAGTCGCCTCAAACACATGATCAATTCAGTGAGAAACCATGAACTTGAGTGTTGGGCTAAATCAACCAGCCTCCTCAATCCAAATTGCAGGTTTGTTCAGAAGAACAAAAGGCAGAAGCTAAGATGTTTGTACAGTGATTCTGTTTAAAGGATGTATAATGGGTCCTACAATGAGTTGATGTGGTTAGTTTGGTGCTTATAAATCAACAGATCTCAAGAGAATTAAGGTATAATACCAGCATGTTGAGAAGATTACCTCACAATGGGTTCAAAATCTGTAGTCCATATGCCTGTGACCTCATTAAAAACAATTTTAATAACAACACTACTGAGCATTAAGTGTGTATCAGGCATGGCTGTAAGGGCTTGACATTAATGATTTCATTCCATTCTCATGACAACATACCAGATGGGGTTGGCATTAGGGAGAGGTAAGTGCACAAAATCTAAGTGATACCATAAAACTCAGTAATCAAGGTAAATATTTTAATAAAATATTTTTAAAAATCAAAATTAATGCAAAAAATCCATGATAAAAAGTATCAGAATTTTAAAGACAGGCTACTATTTGTTATTTTATGCCCCTGCTTATTGTGTGATGGGGACAGTAATTTCCAATCAGCCCAAGGTTCTGGGGCCATGAAGCCAATGTGTCCTCCCCTGGATAGGTTTATGAGGGTTGATAATAATGGACTAAGAGACTGGATGATGTGGAGCTTTAAATATCATCATGCATTTTTCTCTTTTTTTAAAAATTGAAGTATAGTTGATATACAATAGTATATAAGTTACAGGTGTACAACATAGTGATTCACAAATTTTAAATGTAATATTCTATTAATAGTTACCACAAAATACTGGCTATATTTCCTGTGTTGTAACTTAGTTATTTTATACAAAATAGTTTGTACCTCTTAATCCCCTACCCCTCCCAATATTGCCCTTGCCAACTCCCTCTCCCCACCAGCAGCCACTGGTTTTTTTCTCTTTATCTGTGAGTCTGGGTGTTTTTGTTTTGTTTTGTTTTTTTAATATATTCACTAATTTGCTTTATTTTTTAGATTTCATATAAGTGATATAATCCAGTATTTGTCTGTCTTTGTCTGACTTATTTCACTTAGTAAAATATCCTCCAAGTTGACCCATGTTGTTGCAAATGGCAAATTTTCATTTATATGGCTGAGTAGTATTCTGTTTTATATATATATCACATCTTCTTCATCCACTTTTCTCTTGATGGACATTTAGATTGCTTTCCTATCTTGGCAATTGTAAACAATGCTGTTATGAACATTGGGGTGCACGTATCATTTCAAAATAGTGTTTTTTTCATATGTATGCCCACGAATGGAATTGCTGGGTCGTATGGTAGTTCTGTTTTTAGTTTCTTGGGGAACCTCCATATTCTTTTCCACTGTGGCTGCACCAATTTACATTCCCATCAACAGTGTTTGAGGATTCCCTTTTCTTCCCATCCTCACCAACATTTGTTATTTGTGCTCATTTTGATGATAGCTATTCTGACACATGTACAGTGATATCTCATTGTGATTTTAGTTTGCATCTGTCTGATGATTAACGATATTGAGCATCTTTTCATATGCCTATTGGCCATCTGCATGTCTTCTTTTGAAAAATGTCTATTTTAGTCTTCTGCCCATTTTTCAATCAGTTTTTTTTTTTATGTTGAGCTATTTAAGCTGTTTATATATTTTGGATATTAAACTGTTATTGATCATATAATTTGCAAATATTTTCTTCTATTCAGGAGACTGTCTTTTTATTTTGTCAATGGTTTCCTTTGCTGTGCAAAAGCTTTTAAGCTTAATTAGGCCCCATTTGTTTATTTTCCTTTGCTTTATGAGATAGATCCAAAAAAATCACTACTATTTATGTCAAAGAGTATTCTGCCTATGTTTTCTTCTAAGAATTTTATGGTTTCTGGTTTTACATTTAGGTTTTTAATTCATTTGAGTTTATTTTTGTATATATTGTGCAGAAATATTCTAATTTCATTTTTTGCATGTCACTGTCCAGATTCCCCAGCAGCACTTACTGAAGAGACTGTGTTTTCTCCAACATATATTCTTGCCTCTTTTGTCACAGATTAATTGACCATAAGTGTGTGAGTCTATTTCTGGGCTCTCTATTCTGTTCCATTGATTTATGTGTCTATATCACTACCATACTGTTTTGATGACTGTAGCTTTGCAGTATAGCCTGAACCCAGGCAACATGATTCCTCCAGCTCTGTTCTTTTCCAAGATTGCTTTGGCTATTCAGGGTATTTTGTGTTTCCATAAAAAATTAAAAATAATTTGTTCTAGTTATACATGAAAAATGACCTTGGTATTTTGGTGGGGATTGCATTGAATTGTAGATTGCTTTGGATAGTATAGTTGTTTTGTCAATATTAATTCTTCCAGTCCATGAACACAGTATATCTTTCCATATGTTTATGTCCTCTTCAATTTCTTTCATTAGTGTCTTATATTTTTTGGAGTACAGGTCTTTTACCTCCTTAGGTAGGTTTATTCCTGGATATTTTATTATTTTTGATGCAACATAAAGGGGAGTGTTTCCTTAATTTCTCTTTTCTGATAGTTCATTGTTGGTATTAGGAATGCAACAGATTTCTGTATATTAATTTTGCATCCTGAAACTTCACTGAATTCATTGATGAGAATATTGTCATGTGTTTTTTATAAAAAAAGTGTGGAACTTTTATTTACTGTTTCTTTTCTCCACTTAGTTCAAAATATGGGAGGATAGTTTACAGTATATATAGTAGCACATGGTTTTGTTTTGTGTTTCAAGCTAGAATATGACAGCTGCCACATTGGAGATAGATGTCTGTCTTCTCTTTTTAAAATGAAGACTCTGGGGTTCCAGAGAGGTTAAGAAAGTTGTCCAGGCTTACACAGCAAAGGAGTGGCAGAGCCCAGTTTTGAACCCAAGCAGTTTAACTCCTAGGTCCACCCTCCTAATCACTGCTCTCTTGGAAATCACAACAATTAACCAGAAAATCTGAGTATCCAGCACACTTTCCTCTCTGGGTACTCCAATTATTAGTATGATGTTGCTCAACTATATCTAAACATTAAAAATTTTTAATACAAATGGTTCTAAAAAAGAAATCATTGATTTACATGCAGCTGTCCAGTTATCCCAATACCATTTGCTGAAGAGACTATCTTTACTCCATTGTATGTTCTTGCCTCTTTTGTCAAAGGTTAATTGACCAAAAGTTTGTGGGTTTATTTCTGGGCTCTCTATTCTGTTCTGTTGATTCATGTGTCTGTTTTTGTAGCAATACCATGCTGTTTTGATTCCTGTAGCTCTGTAGTATTGTCTGACGTCTGGGAGGGTTATTCCTCCAGTTTCATTCTTTTTCTTCAGTATTGCTTTGGCAATTATGAGTCTTTTGTGAAGTTAGAATACTCCCTCACACCATACACAAAAATAAACTCAAAGTGGCTTAAAGATTTATGTGTGTGTGTGTGTGTGTGTGTGTGTGTGTGTGTGTGTGTGTATGAAATCAGACCTTTCATAAACAATGTCCTACACATCTACCAATATTACTGTGAGATATTAATACATGAACGACAAATGCGGACCATGAATAATCTGACTATTCCAATGCCAAAGGGGCATTAGGAAGCACTAATAGTTTCTGAACATTTTGCCATAGATCACATTGCCTTGGTCAGACACAGCTCTCTTCACAGGTTGTGATACAAGAGACTCAAACATTAAGCCATCATGTTGAAATAGTATTTTGCTTATTTTAAAAGCTGACAAAAGCATGCATCTGGACATGAAGATTTCTTTGGCTCTGCCAAAAGACTCATTTATTTTGCTTCTGCAAGCTTGGTCTCCTTGAGACCTGGGGGAAATGGTTTCCTTTGAGCCATAAACTTATTGGTGAAAGAGTTTCTCCTACTTTGTCTTAGTGAGTGGGAAGATTCTGAACTAAAGATAATATTGATGATGTATTAGTGATGATGATGAGGAGGACTGTGATGCTATTGTACCTCTGAGAAATTTCAAGCATCATTCACAACACTGAGGAATGTCATGCCAGTAGCTTTGGGGATTTGTTTGAAGCCTCCCTAAACTACACTGCAAATCACTAAACAAGGACTTTAAGCACTTGCCTGCTTTTTTATCTCTATTTTTATGTTGATGCTTTGTGTTTAACACTACAGATTTATTCTCTCTACAGCTACTGTCATTAATTGGTTGGTTTGTCTATTCATTCACACATCTAACAAAATTAAACCTTGTATATTCCATACACTCTACTAGGTGCTGAAGAAACAAAGTTGAAAAGATATGGTCCCTGCCCTCAGGAAGTTTATAATTTAGTTGGTAAATCCACACATCCACAAGTATTTGTAATGACAATAATGTGTGTATGCACAAAATGCAGTGGGGTTATGTCATAGTTGAAGATAAGTCTGCTGGGAACATAAGGGAAGGCTTCCAGGAGACTACATTTACACTCAGGCTTGAAAGAATAAATAGAAGTTTTCTCACCAAGTAATGGGAAGCCTTTTAGACAAATGCAAAAATACAAAAGCCAAAGAAGACATGGCATGTTTCTAGAATGAATACTTCAGTGTTGCTGGCTCATTTAGGGAAAGATCTAGAAAGGAGATGGCAAAGTTACACAGAAACTAGACCCTGTTAGGTATGCAAGGTTGCCATTCAAAGGAGATTAGCTTTAATTCTGAAGGAAGTGGAAGCAGTTGAAGAGTTTTTCCAGGATGGTAATATGATCAGATCTCAGTGGTGAAATACCATTTAGATGCTATAGAGAGCATAAATTAGAGGGACAGAGGGATAAATGCAAGCATTGATGTTCTAGCATTCCTTTTCTTTTTTCCAGGACTTTAACCTTCCTTAAGATAAAGTTTTGTAATTAATGAATGTGGATTTGGGTGTTTCAAAACTGATACATTTGCTATAATCTGATGTACTTAGACACCTGCTTGGAAATCAAGTCTCTGATAATCTTACAAATATTTGCAAATTATAATCTATCTTGAAATAGGCAGATCAGTTCGGTGGAATAAAGCTCATTTTGGTGTTTTGGAGGTATCAATAAAATATGATCATGCTGCCAAAAGACCAGCCATGTGCATTTGTGGCCGCAGAGAAGGGTCTACGTCCATCTTGCTGCAAATACGGGCATCTTCTAGTGTCTTCATAATTTTATTAGGACCCCCATTAGCATGCGTATATTCAAAGAGAAGCTTATTTTTAGGCAGAAGCATTCAATGGGCAGTAACTAACCCTTGATCTTTCTCTAACCAGCAATTAGTCCTGTTTGCTGACTACCTGAACCATCTCATAGCATTTTGGCACAATGCTGGTCATTTTCAACATACTTACTATCATAGCTTCAAAGCATGATTTCTCCTGATTAACATACAGTGTCATTAAATAGCACAGCAAAGACAATTTATTTCTACTGTGGTCATTACAGAATTTTACTCAAAAGAAAAATCTCTTCTCTTTTCAGGGCAATGCTATTCTAGGAGCCTGTGCCGGAATAAAATCCTAATGCAAAGCCTGTCTTAAAATGCTGAACCCAGAAGAATTTGGCATAAATAAGACATGGAGTTAGCTGACATGAGATATTGCATTTATTCCATTGTTGGCGAGGACAAAACTGGGCCGCTATTGTCACAGGTGAAAAGTGTTTTCAAAAGTCTGCTCTGGTGCTTGTTAGATAAGGGGCTGCCTTAGTCTGAATAACCTGAACAAGATTTATACACATCACTGAAATGGACTCGTGTTTACAGTATGTCCTTGCTCACCAGGATTAACAGTGCAGGGACAGCGTGAGAGACATCAAGCGAGGAAACCTCAAACAACCTTCGAGGCTGCTTAGAAAAAAAAATAAAAACAGATTTTCTGAATCTCCTCTTTGACTTGTGGCAGGCAGCAAGCTCACCCTGGTGCCTAGAATAGACCCCAATCTGCTGTTACGACCTGAGTAGAGAACTTATTTCAGCTGGGGGAACTTTCTAACTAAAAATGGTTAAACTATATTAAATAAACCAGAGTTCTGCTGCCATGTTCTCTAGAAAGAACAAAATGCTTTGCAAAATATCATCACAGAAGTGAATGATGACCGTTAGTGTGGAGTTTTAAAAATGTGCTAACGTACCACAATCGCAATGAAAGAAAGCCTTTATGGAAAGCTGGGATTCATACCCGCTTAGTGTATGTTTTCACTGCACATGGGGATCCTCTCTTGTATGCTCTCACTCAGGGACAGTTCAGCCCTTGCCTGTGCTCCTAGGGACTGAGCTATTTTCAAGTCCCTTAATGATCTATGCAGAAATTATATCTACTTCCAAACCATCAAATGTAGCGCGTGGGTGCAATGGCAGCCTTCCAGCGAGCTGAAAAGCTCTCATGACTTGGCATACAGTCTTTCCCTGGGCCCTTCAGTAATGGCATTTCACTTAATACAATATGCCCCTAACTGAGTTTTAGTGATTTCAAATGAATTTAGTCTCCTTATCAATATCCTCTATTTGGTGGTATGCTTGCTCTGTGTGCTGTGCCAATAAATCCAGCCCAAGTGCTGCCTCCTTCCCTCTCAGTTGTCTGGCCTTTCTCCTATGAAAGCAAACACCAGGCAGCAGAAAAAGGAGGCTCCCCCAAAACTTGTCTGTATCATAAATGTAAATATCAATAACTTCGGAAAGTTGATAAGGGCCTGCTATCCATACATTTGGGCATGTTGTTGGCTGTTTTATGAGTGAGACGCAGGGATAGTAGGAGGCCCAAATAGCTTGCTCGTAGTCCTCAAAGGACATGCCAAAATTTGAATTCAGAAAAATTGTTGACCTGTCCAGAAACAGAACTCAGTGAGTCCCATCATCACAGGGTGAGGTCACACAATCCCGGAAGGAAAGACTGTAAGTCTTGCCAGGGAATATCTGGATTCTCCATGATCTGTGCATAGAAATCAGAATCAGACTGCAATTGATAAACTGTTATAGTATTTTCCAAATAGGAGGTCTCTGAGGAAACCTTTTCTGCTCTGTTTTTTGTTTTGTCTTGCTTCAGTTGTTTTTATTTTTTTAGTATGCTTTCCTCTCTTCTTTTTTTAAATAAACTTTTTTATTTCGAGATGACTGTAGATTCACATGTAGCTATAAGAAATCATGTGACAAGATCATGTGTACTCCTTAACTAGATTTCTCCAATGGTAATGTTGTGCAAAGCTATAGCATAATATGATAACCAGAATACTGACACTGATTTAGTAAAGACATAGATGTTTCCATCAACACAAGGATCCCTCAGATGGCCCTGTTATAGCCATGCCCACTTACTTTCCATCCCTACCCCTCCTTAGCACCTGGAAATCACTAATCTTTTTTCCATTTCTTTGATCCTGTGATTTAAAGTATGTTATATGTGTGGAATCATGGGGTCGGGTTTTTTCTTTCAGAATAATTCTCTGGAGATTCATCCAGGTACATATCATTGGTTTGTTCTTTTCCATTGTTGAGTCATATTCCTTGGTATGGCTGTACCACAATTTATTTAACCATTCACCTGATGAAGAATATTAAGGTTGTGTCCAGTTTGGGGCTATTACAAATAATATTACTATAAACATTTCTGTACAAATTTCTCTGTGAATATAAGTTTCTCTGGGATAAATTTCCAGAAGTGTACTATAACTGGGTCATATGGTAGTTAGATACTTCATTTTTTAAGAAACTGCCAAAATATTTTTTATTGTGTCTGTAGCATTGTTCATCCCTACCAGTAGTGTGTGAGTGAGCCAGTTTCTCCACATCCTTTCCAGCATTTGATGTTGTCACTATTTTTGGTTTGAGCTACTCTGGGACTCATATAGCAATATCTTGTTGTGCTTTACTTTGCATTTCCCTAATGGCTAATGATGTTGAACATCTTTTTGTGTGTTTGTTTGTCATCTGTGTATTCTTTTCTTCTGTTTTTCTTATTTCCTAATAGAATTTTTTAATGTTGAATTTTGAGAGTTCTCTAAATATTCTAGCTTTTAGTCCTTTGTCAGATAGGTGGTTTGCAGATTTTCTCCTTGTTTAAAATGTCTTTCAGAGAAGAAACATTTTTGTTTTTTAAACTCTAATTATATGATTTTTGCTTATGTGGTTAATGATTTTCAGATCAAGTCACAAAAAAAACTCTTATTCCTAGATTCTGAAGATTTTCTGCCAATGTTTTTATGTAAAATTTTGTGAACCATTTTCAGTTATTTTTTACATTAGCTATGAGAATTAGGTTAAGGCTCACTCCTTTGACAATGATGGTTCGATTGCCTCAGCACCATTTGTTGAAAAGGCTGTCTTGCTTCTGCTGAAGGCTTTTGCACCTTTGTGAAAAATCAGTTGGGACTTCCAGTTGCCACATATCATATAAGGAACTTAGAAGTCACTACTTTGTCCTAACAAATCTGAACAAACTGCAAATCAGTAACTCTCTCAGATCCATCAGAAAAGTGAGATTTCTGCCCCCTCCCCCTCCTAAATTGGAGAGACAGAAAGCAGATACAGAGAATCACAACTTAGCAGAGCAGAAACTCATGCGCAGAACCCTCTGTGGGAGCCAGTGCCAGTGTTAGACAAGGAGAACTGTAACCTGACGATTTTCTGGAAGCTCCACACATTTGTGAGTTTTACCTCCAAGACCTCTATTAGTTCCTTGCAGTAAATATCAAGGGAAAACTCTCTAAAGTTTCTAGAAGGAATAGAGGAAAAGGAACCATTTTGAAATACACCAGAGCAGTCTGTTCTTCTTAGCATAGCCTGCCCTCAGGAGAAACTATTTTACCAAATACTGTTGGGGTTTTATCTGAGCCTGCCTAACCAGGGGAAAGAGAAATACCCAGCTCAGGCTAGCTCTATTTTCCCTTCCTGTAGAAGGGAAATATCTAATTCTGCCTGCTCTAGCCGTACTGTACCATGTAAGGAGGGGAAAAATTAGAAAAGCGCTGGTGAAATTCACAGTCCAAGGCATAGGCTTACAAAAAAGCGATACCTAATCATAGGCCAATAGAACACTCCCCCTACCCACCTTACCACTGTATTACTAATGTCTCTTTTACCCAGTGCATCATATCCATCTTTCAATAAAAAAAAATTACAAGACATGCTAAAAGGCAAAAAAACAGTTTGAGGAGACCGAATGAGCATCAGAACCAAAGTCAGATATGGCAGAAATGTTGGAATTTTCAGACTGGAAATTTTAAAAATCTGTAATGAATACACTAAGGACTTTAATAAGAAAAGTAGACAACCATGTAAGACAGACAGACAATATAAACAGAGAGGTGAGAATTCTAAGAGAGAATCAAAAAGAAATGCTAGAGATAAGAAAACACTATAAAAGAAATGAAGAATGCTTTTGATGAGCTCATTAGCAGACCAGACATGGCTGAGGAAAGAATCTGAGCTTGACGATATGACAATAGAAACTTCCAGATGGTGGGAAAAAATGGTGAGGTAGTAGAACCTGTCTTCCCCATCACACCACAAAGGTCAATGACTGAACAGCTATCCATGAACAAAAACAGCTCTGCTCTGGAGGCCACTTAGGAAGTTTCAGCAATACCATGGAACAAAAAAACTAAGAATAATCACAAAATGCAGTAATACTGTAATGTGACGATGTGTTAACTACTTAACTCTAGTATAAAGTTTAAAGGACAAAACTATTGAAAATAGCTCTAGCTTCAGCAATTTGTTAATGGATACACAATATAAAAAGATGTAACTGGTGACATAAAAAACATAAAAGGGGTGAGTAAAAGGACAGAGTTTTTATGTGATTCAAGTTAAGTTGTTATCAGTGTAACATAGATGTTACAAATCTAAGACGTTTTATGTAAGCCTCATGGGAACCACAAAGCAAAAATCTACAATAGATACACAAAAGAAAAGCAGAAAGGAATCAAAGCATACTGTTATGGAAAATCATTAATTTATAAAGGGAGACAGCAAGAAAGGAAGAAGAGAAAAATGGAACTGCAAAATATCCAGAAAACAATTGATAAGATGGCATTAGTAACTCTTAACCTAGCCATAATTACTCAATGTTAACAGATTGAACTTTCCAATCAAAAGGTATAGAGTGACCGGATGGATTTAAAAAAAAGAAGACTTAACTATATGCAGCCTACAAGAGACTCACTTTAGCTTTCAGGACACACAAAGGCTCAAAATGAAGAGATGGCAAAAGATACTCCATGCAAGTAGAAACCAAAAGAGAGCAGAGATAAAACTACACTAAGATAGACAAAATAGACTCTAAGCCAAACATGGTAACCAGAGACAAAGATGGTTCATTATACAAAAACTGGGTCAATTCATTAAGAAGATATAACAAATGTAAATATATATTCACCCTACACTGGAATATCTGAAAATATTTAGCAAATACTAATAGATCTGAAAGGAGAAATAGACAGCAATATAATAATAGTATGGAAGAGTTTAATACCTCACTTTCAACAACGGATAGATCACCCAGAGAAAAAATCAACGAGGAGACACTGGATTTGAACCATACTTTGGACCAAATGGAACTAAGAGACATACACAGAGCATTCCATCCAACAAGAGCAGAATATGCATTCTTCTCAAGTACACGTGAAATATTCTCAAGGATGTCTATGGTGGGGGGCTGGGGGGCTGCTGCTTATGCATGTGTGGAGTTGGGGGTATATCGGAACTCTCTATCTTTGCTCAGTTTTTCTGTAAACCTAAAACTACCCTAGAAAATAAAGTTTATTAATTTGGAAAATAAACCTAGAAAAATTATTTGGGTATATTTGTGTGGGTCTATTTCTTGGTTATCTGTTGTGGTCCATTGATCTATGTGTCTAACCTTCTGTCAATACCGTAAGTCTTGAATACTGTAACCATATAATTAATAAATCTTGAAATCAGGCAGAGTAATTTCTTCCACTGTATTTTTCTCTTTAAAAAATTGTTTTAGCTGTTCTAGCTGTGTAACTTTCCTCTGGCCTCTGTGGTTTCTGACAGTAAATTCTGTCACATGAATATATATCCCTATGTAAGTAAGGTGTCATTTTTCTCTTGATATTTTCAAGATTTTTCCTGTCTTTAGTTTTTGGAAGAAGACAGTTTTCCTGTCTTTTGTTTTCATTATCATGTGTTTTGATGTGCATTCCCTTGGGTTTATTCTTTGTGGGATTTGCTTTGTTTTTTGAATCTGCTGTTGTACATCTTTTGCCAAATTTGTGAAATCTTTAGTTTTTATTTCTTTGAGAAGTTTTTAGCTCTCTCCTCTCCAACTGGAAACCTGATGACATGAGCGTTAAGATATTATGTCATATCTTAGCCGCAGGTTCCTGAAGTTCTATTTATTTTAAAATTTCTGTTTACTTTTTCTCTGCTCAGATTGAGTAATTTGTATTGTTTTATTTTTAAGTTCAGCAATTCTCTACCCTGTTTCTTCCATTCTATTGTTGAGTCCATCATTGAGTTTTTTATTTCAGTTATCATATTTTTTTGTTTTAAAATTTCCATTCTGATTCCATATGATATATCTTTTATATTTGGCCAAGACTTTTTATTTGCTGTGTCTTTGTATTTTCATTGTCTCATTCTCATTTGTGTTTATAATTGCCCATTGAAACATTTTTATGATGAAAAATCATCATAAAAATATTTTTGGTTAAATAATTTGTCAAATAATTCTAAAATATTTATCATCTCCGTGTTGGCATCTATTCATTGTCTTTTTTTAAATTCAACTTGGTATCTTCTAGGTCCTTGATATGAAGAGTGATTTTCAATTGAATCTTTGACATTGTAGTTATTATATTCTGAAAGTCTACATTTTATTTAAATCTTCTCTTTTAACTGACTTCCTCTGGCACTGCTCCAGCACAGGAATGAGAGTGTCACCTCATTACTGTTAGGTGTGGATAGAAATTCAGATTCACTGCTCACCTTTCTTCGACACCCAAGGTGGGCCGTACCCCTCATTACTGCTGGGTGTGGGTAGGAGTTCTGGCTCTCCTTAGGCCACCACTGATACCTTTCTGGCTAGGAGGGGTTGGAGTGCCTCATTACTGCCTCCCACATGGGTTCCACTGACACAGAGCAGGTAGTGGGGGCAGGGAACTCATTTTGCTGGATGAAAGTCATAACTTTCCACTGTTGTCTGCTCTGACACCTCTTCATGGGGGAAATGAGGAGTCATGGGAAGTCTCCTTATTTTCAACGAGGTATGGAATTCTACACCATGTGGTCTCCACTGATATCACTTTAGTGGAGGGTTATAACTACCCAAAAGGAAGTGGAGTCTGAGCTCCCAACTTGGCTATTGCTGACACAGGTGGGGTGAGGCCATGGCTTACTCTGTCTCCCTTCTTCTCTAAGAGTCTTTTAATGTTTGCTTTATATGTATTATCCTGGGTTGAATTGTATTTAGTGGAAAGAATAGGGGAAAATGTGTCTACTTTCCTGAAGCTGAGGTCCTACTAGATGCCGCTTTAACATCATCCCAGTGTCTAGACTTAAGCGTGACTTCCCACAGTCGTGAACTAAAGCCTATTTCCAAAATAGTGTATCTCCCTCTCACGCTCTCAAATGACACCTGAATCTTCCAAACATTGAATTAATTTTTCTTTCCTTTTCTGTCATGCAAATGATGCATCAGCTACTTTGGAAAAGGTAAGAGTTCATCCTCTTATGCAAGGACTATTCAATTAATCATCTAATTCGCTCTTTAGACCTTGGGGCAAAGGAATCATAAAATCTGAGTTTAGGTTATGGGAAAAGGACTAGGGGTCTTCATGGGAAAAACCATAATGGCAAGTTCTAGGGCACTTGGGACAAACACAAGGACACTGGGCAGCTGGGAGGTGTTGTGCAAAGATTGGTGGGGGAATCGCATAGGGGTCTCTGTGTTGACTATCCTCAGGTGGGCCCTTCATGCTACTGCATTCACTTAGACCATTGATTTTTCTGCTCTCTAGATGACTATTTCAGACCTGTCTCTGTGTAAATCTGTACCAGCTCTCTCCCATCTTCACTGATAACCCACTATATATCCAGTTTCACTGAGAAATTGTAAGAGAATGTCCACAAGTTTCACAGCACACCTGCCTGTCTACTTGGTGAATAAATAAATGATCATTATACAGAGTGAACACTACATGAAGGGCAGAAACAACAAACCAGAATTATTACAGGATATACCTGGAGCTTCCATAGCCTCGCCCAGCTCTGCTAAACAGTTTTGACCTAGAAGATCCAAGTGTGGACTGGCCTAACAAGCCATTTTTTAAAAAATACAAAAATTATTGTGCTCAGGGAACCCTAATGAAATGTTAACTTGAGTTTTAAAATATAATTAAAAGCAACTTAGCAATATAAATGTAAGTATTATTTATGCAAATACTTTCCTGGTTTCTTAACTCCCTGCCTTTGGAGGTAGAGTTTGAAATAATGCTAGCTTTACCTTGATATGAAAGGAAGATTACTCAGAAGATTGTATTAAGAAATTCTTTATGTAGTATTTTTTTCTAGTTGGTGAATGTCTTCACCACTTACAAAACATGCTGGAAAGAAAGCATCATTCAAGAAGATTCGCAATTTCAAAAGGAAATTGCCCATAAGAAAATTTGAACAAGTTGTAAAGAATGAAAGTTTTAAAAAAGTAACACCAAAAAAATCACAGATCATTCAATTGAGGTATCATAATCTCAATTTTGGAGACTGGTATTTTCCAAGAAATTTTCAAAAAAAGAGAAACAAAACAAGCTTGATTCACTGCCTACTTTTCTTAATTTACCCGCTTAAACGATCCTAAGCTTCATCAGTTCTCCAGTAATTCCTCTCTCCTGTTTTATTCATTATTATACCATAATATTCACTTTTCCAAGGGTAATTCCATCTTAAAATTACTATTTTGACTTTGAGACCTCAACACTCCACTCAAATATTTATTTTTTTAATATTTTTTACTCCTAAAAATACTGCACCCTTTTCAAAGGTAAAGTCCATTTAAAACGTTTTTTTCTTTAATGAAACATTCATCTGTTCTTTATTTTAAAAAAAAGTTAAAATGAATGCTAGATCTTATTATTTATGAGGATAATTTTCTAATCTGTCAGTTTTATTCTTTGGTTTTATAGCTTTGAAATGGGTATTTTTAATTAAAATACAAGGAGTAGATCAGAGGCCGGTGATAGTTCTAAAGAATCCTTGCTGCTGTGTCTTAAACATTGACCTGCTAAAGACAGGAATAGAGACTGAGATGCACAGTACAGTGCATCCTGTACGGGGTACCAGCAGTGTTATCTATAGGAAGAAAAGTGCTTGTCACTAGGGACCTCTTACTTGCTCTATTTAGGTCTCATCATCTACATCCTTTTGGTAGCACTTGAAGATGTTGACCACCTTCTGCTCCTTGATGGTCTCCACCTACCTTGTTGACAGTTCATCCTCTTGGTTCTTTTCTTATCTCTCAGCTTCGTGTGGTCTGCAGCTTGTCTCCGTTCTCTTTTTTTTTTTTTTTTTTTTTTCATTCAAGGAGAATCTACCCTTGCCCTTGCCATGTCCTCTCTGTTTTAATGATATAAGATAATTTCTTTGGTTATTTGTTTTGAATAGTTAATACATTCTCATGGTTCAAAAATCAGAACAATATCACAAGGATTATACTGACAAGATAGCCTTCCACTTGGTCCTTATTTTCCTTACTACCATATATGACCACCTTGATTAGTTTTGTATGTTTCTAGTGTTTCTTTTTTACATGCAAGTAAATAAAATATATATTCTACTTTTCCAAATGTTTTTACACAAAGCTTATTTAGCATACTTCATGTACCATTCTGCACCATGTGTTTTTTACTTAACTATGTATCTTCTTAATCTTTGCATATCACTACAGGTTTTCAGTAGTTACATAACATTTCATTTTGTTGATGTACCCTAGTTTATCTACCCATCTCCCCTCAGATAAACACTTGATTTGTGCCCAATCTAGTGTTACAAATATCACTGTAATTGATAGCGTATGTCATTTTGGACATGTAGGGGTGTTCCTGGAGGTGGAATGGTTGGGCAATTGGCTCTCTTTTCCTCTCCTATAAGCTCTACCTTATCACTTAATAAAGCTACAGGCTTCAATTTATCTCTAATATCTGGATTCATCCCTTATTTATGTAACACTCTAGACTCTGCCCAAGCTTCTCTCTCAAATCGTCCACTACTTGCTAGGCATTGCCACTTCAGTATTCCATTGGCAATTTAAATTTGCCACTTGTTGTGTTGAATTCATCCTTTTCCTTTTCTTTTTTAGTTATCTAACCTGGTGCTTCCTTAGTTTACCTATGAAGGATTTTTTACATTAAAAAAAAAATCTTTCTTTTAATCCTTCTTCTTCCCAGCCTTTCCTTAAATACAAATGTTTGATCAAATGCCCATTTTCTCTCCAAATATTTATTCATTTTGTTTTCATTCTATTCTGGTACAATATGAAAACTGGGAGGTGGGTCATTTTCTTAGACTCTTTATAATACCCCACCTTTTTCTTTATCTCAGACCTGAGCTAAACAGTAATGGAATAATTTAGGCTGCTGCTTTGAAAGGCAGTATAAACTAAAATGTGATGATTTGACATTTAGTAAACTAGATACCTCTCTTTTACCAGGAGTTTAAAAATGAATATCCATAAAAAACAAATTTCTCCCATAGACGTTACTCAATTAAATGACCAGTACTAAATTAAACTTTCTGCCTTTTCAGTTTGTTTTGGCTTTTGTGCCATCTGTTAACTTGAAAACATACTTAATTAACTTTTGGTCATACATTTAGTGGTCAACACGTAATTTCACTGCTATAAAATGTGATTAAATAAATCACTGTGTGGAATTAACTGGATGATTCAAACTACAGAGCTGCCAGTTACATTTGTTTTCATTGGGAATGTTATACCTTCAAGGAAACCAATAGTTCTGGCCACAGTGTTGGGTTTTGTCTGTTTTATTCTGTTTTACTTATTTAGTTCCAAAGAAGCAAGCTTGACTTTTTAAAAAAATTCTATTAACTTTTGACAAAGCTAACTTACTTTTTTTTTTTTATTTCTTGTTTTTTTTTTTGTTTTTTTTTTTTTATGTAGGCAGAGCCTTTGTCCGACATCAGAGGATAGCTAAGGCTTACTGGAGAAAGATATCATCAGAATGGTCTTGCCTAATTTTATCAGTTTGGGACATTCCCCCCAGATCTGTCACTTTGTAGAAGTCTTATTTGTCACAATTATCCTTCATCACTTGCTCTTGCAGAGTTGATTTAAAAAGCACATCTAGAGGTAAAATATAAGTGTCCAGTAACAGAGTAGCTTATTTTCAAATAAACCTTTCTGTGATATACTGATCTCTAGAAGAGAACGTGAAAAGAACACATGTATTGATCAGAGATAACTGAAGAAGGTTAGACAGTGTTGAGGAATACACTAGTTAGTTTGTAGCTATCTGAGATAGCAGTAGCCAACTAAATTTGAATTTTGAGAACAGAGAGCAACTCCAGTGAAAGAGCTATTTTTTTTAATGTAATGAATGTTGACTTGTGATTCTATAATGGATAATTCTGATTATAATAAGACCTCCTCAGGGAACAGGTATGACAGCAATATGTTTATCAGCAACTTACTCTTTATTATTAAATATCAGGAGAACTAACTAGTTGTCAGTAATAATGAACAGAAGATCATGTATTTCCAGCAATTTTGACAATATAATAGTATTATAATCAGAGGAGGCCTGGAATTCATCTGCATGTGAAGAAGTGGAGTATTTATCATTTTGAAAAATACTTAAGTTTAATCTCCTTCACTTAAAAAAATAAAATATGAGTTCTGCCATTTGGCAAAATTAACTATGTAAAATGGCACATAACATAATAAATAGACACACACAAACACATACTGATTTATGTGTGTGTGTGGTTTCTTTAGACTGACCAGTTTTTAACTTAAGAATTTAGTTCATCATACTTTATATAAAAGCACTAATACCTCTACCATGATAGCAGGTCTACTACTACAGCAGGGCAAACAACCACGAGATTGTATATTAGGTGCTTGAGAAAAATATTATCTAAATCAATTCTTATGTAAGTAAGTTACAATGAAGCAACAGCACCACCACAATTTTAAAATTACAGTACTACAGCACACTGGCCATAACATACTTGGGTTACTACCATAAGCATTAGCCATGAAAATACATGCTTTCTTAAGTGCTGTGAATTATATGGAACAATTCTGAATATGTTGTCTAGTTGAACTAATGAATCAAAATGGAATTTACCCCATTCTCTACAATCAGTATATGGAAAATGTATATAGGAATACGGATTCAGAATATACACTGCATCATTCTTGGCAATAATGTTGTGTTAGGCTTTGTTCATTTTATTGGAGAAAGAACCTCAATTTGGCAGTTCAAGGACATTTCTAATTTGGTAGGGGCCTAAAAACATGGTTTGGAAAAATTTAGAACTTATGCTAGACATAGAATGCTATTTAAATGGAATTTGTAATCTGTTTAGGGTATGTGAAATTAAGTTAAAATGTAGAAATTCCACAGGACTTGATCTTTTGAATAACAGCCTATTTTGAGGGGCAGGTATCTTCCTTCATCTCTACTTTTTAAAACCTGGAAGACATGAACCAGCATATTATCTAACAGAAACTTACTCTTTCTTGCTTCCATTGGAAGAGCTGCAAGAAAGTATATGATTGAAAAGTACATGCTAAATGTAGAAAATTTGGAAAATAATAGAAAAATGGAATAACATACTGTAAACTATCTATAGATGTACTACACAGATAAAACAAATACGAATATTTATAAATACCTAAAAATGAACATAAACAAATACACGTATTCATACACACAACAGATTATACAAAAATCAAATCAAGCAATACATCGTTTTTCTACAATTTATATACAACATATAGTTTTTCCCATATCATAGAAAGATACAAACTCATCTCTTTCTAATATCTGTATCTATTGTATGTGTTTGGTGGAAATACTGTGTAACAATGTGCTACTGTACATCTCTTAGTAACCATATTTTTAAGTTTGATATCAGTTTGGCAGGATTATTTCATCACAGCAATGGAACAAACACTACAAAGCAGTGTCTGAATTATTGTTTTGTTTCTTTTCAAGATTTAATGAAGCAATGGAAAATATATTAATAATGCAAGTTTACTTTTAAAATATATCATGTCTATAGTGTTTGTTACACATAGTGATAAACATTGAGGAAAGACTTCTTCACAATTCAAGAAGTCCCAATTGTCTTATGTAGCAAGGAAGCTGCTCATCTTATTGAAGAATGAGTGGCATTCTAATTTTAATCCTTTTTTTCCCCTTTTTATTCCTCCTTTTGTCTTACCATTAACATTTAATTTATGTATCAACCAATATTCATGTGAGAACTACATCCAGAGAGCCAGATGTTAAGACATTTACAAGCATGCTACTGGCCATCTTCCACACTCCACAATCTCACCATCACTGAGTGTTAATAACTATAAAAATTGTTTATTCTTGGAAAATTAAAAGTCATGTGTCATTGCTAAGCACTTTTTCATATATTTATCAGGCATTTTAATTTCTTTTGTGTGTGCAAATTATTTGCTTCTGTTAGTCCATATTTTTATTGGGGTTATACTTTTAATTTTATTAATTTGTAAAACCTTTTTTAATAATAATGATAGTAACTCTTTCTTCATATTTGATGAAAATATATTTCTACCAGTTTACTCTTTGTTGCTTGAATTTATGTATTTTCGATAAAAAATTTCTGCCTTTTTGAATGTGTAGAAAGCATTTTCGTACCCCACAAGTAGTTAATATTTATTCATCTTCTCTTTTTATGTAATGCAGTGATCAATCATTTTTATGTTTAATTTCTCAGGATATCTAGGATTTTTTTACACATATTTTCCCTAATATCCATTTTTTCTAATCTGATTTATTGACTAAGGAATTCTACCCTTATTATTCTGTGATATTTCTTTTTTCATTAGCCAAATACCCATTTTGACTAAGATCAGTTTTAGGGCTGTTAATTAGGTCCCATCAACATATTTGCTATTTGGCACAAATGAAAACGTTACCTTAAAATCTATTAGGGAAAGCCTCAGCTCTCTCTCTTCCAGTACATTCACAATAGTGACAGCAGTGGTCACAGCTTTTTTTTTTTTTAAATCCAACCAACCTTTTTGATGAATTTATTTGGTATTTATTCATCAGTATTATGTTTCCTGTCAGTTTCCTATATACATTTTCTTATTTGTGGTAAAGGCCTGTAACACTCTGTTCTGCCTTCCTAAGAAACATTTTAATTTTGTAGATTCAGTTATTTCAATAGCAAACCAATAGTCAGTGGCTAAACAATTTTCAAATATAAATTAATGTTTCATTTAAATTAAGGATTATTCATAATACTTACATGATTATAAATATATACTTATAAAACATAAGCATTGCTGAGAAAATTCTGACATTGGTCACATCTGTCCTTTGTTCTACTAGAATTACTTTATTTTCCGATTGCATGGTTAAGGTATTTCCTATGTATTTCCATCACTTTTATCATCTTTACCCCCTACTCTTTCAGGAACAAAGTTTATAGCCACTAAAAATTAGCTCTTGGGAGTAGAGAGCTTGTCTTCCTCTCTCTCAGACTTCCTTTCTCCCTACCTTTTTTTCCTTCCTTCCTTCCTTCTTTCCTGCTTTCCTCCCTCCCTCTCTTCCTGTTTTCCCTTCTTCCCTTCTTATCTCCTCTTTCCTTGCCTTCCTTCCCCCTAATATAGTGCCATTTTTCTCTGGTTGTTAGTTTAACTTCTGATCACATGATAGTGATGTCTTAAAAGCTTGAAAAAATATCATTTGTAAAAGTTGTCTGATTTTAAATATTTCTTGAAGGTAACCCTTAATGACTTCACATTTTTCTGTGCAATTGGACTTTTTTCTTATTTTTTATTTTGCTTAGTTTTATGTAAAATCTTCTGAGAGGTAGTGCGATGTGGTGGCAGTGAGTAGGGACTCTGGAGCCAGATTTCTCATCTAATCCCATTTACCAGCTGTTTACCCTAGGGTAAATTGCTTAACATCTCAGTGTCTCACTTTCCTTACCTGTGAACTACCTTACATCTCATATAGTTTTATCTGAGAATTAGTTTAATAGATTTAAAGATCTTAGAACACTGGCACTAGATAAGCACTCAAAATATGTTAGCTACTATTAACTATTTCTAAAATTCTCATATTTATAGGAGGTCATTAGGCATAGTACTTTCACATTTAAAAAGATCTTTATTTGGAAACATCCCCTTCATCATATACAAAATTTTATTCTCATTTTTATAACCAATTTATTAGAAGTTAAATATTATCTTTTATGTGTTTTGATTTTTTGTCTCACTCTAAAAAGAGTAACCTCCTCGTCTTACTAATAACTTAGAAACTTACAGTATAGAAATTAGATAATTTGTTGGTTTTTGCAATGTAATATTTTGCTTTCCTCTGGCTTTCATTAAGTTTATGTTGGAATCAGAAAATACCATGAATTCCTTTAATTTTTCATTTCTTTATTATTCTGGGAGAATTCTTACAGTTTGCCCTCAACATTTCTACAAACTAATTAAATTTATTTTTTATCTTCCACAGTCCAGACTTTAATTTCTCTATTGTTCATTTTAGTTTACTTACTACTTTTTCTTATGTTACCCATCTCATGTTGTACCTAAAATGTTTTGGGTTTTTTTGTTTTGTTTTTTTTACAACTCAGCATGATGTAATATGACCCTTTGTTTTCCTGGTTGACAGGAATCACATATTTTTGCATACTGTTTGAATGCCAGATAGTATTCTAACCTTTGCTACTGGTTCTGAATTGAAAGTGATAGAGGCACACGCAGCATTTGTCCAGCAGTTGACATGTACGGCTTGCTCCGGCACCACTTGTGCTTAGTATCACTAAGTTTATATCCGAAGTATCACTAAGATTCTATTCTCCATTCATTTGTCGAGCAGATTTTAAGCACATGTCTTTCAGATTGATTTAAGATTATCTCCAGCATTCATTCTGTGATTCACTGACACTGAGCCAATTAAGTTCAAGCAAACTACAATTATCAGTGTGTCCCACCAACAGTCATGGTCCTGTCACTGCTCCCATTCACAGCGTTAAATTTCTGTGGTTATGTATCTCAAAGATTAAGTGGCTTTCCATTAGCATTTCCTTATTTCCTAACCTTTTGTTTTCTGGGTATTTCAATGTATGAATTGTAGGAGAAATTTAAAGATAGAAGAGGAAAAACAGTAATTTGTGTGTTAAAATACAATGTCCATTGTCTGAGCGAGCTTGGGCTGCTGTAACAAATACCATAGATGGCATAGCGTAAAGAACGAAAATGTATTTCTGGCAGCCCAAGATAAGGGTGCCAGCATAGTTGAGATCTGATGAGAGTCCTCTTCCTGGCCACCTTCTCACTGTGTCTTTTGTCACATGCCCAAAGGAGAGATCAGCTTTCTCATGTCTCTTCCTATAAGGGCATTAATCCCATTTGTGATTCACTAATTCACCTTCATGACCTAATTCCTCCCAAAGACCCCACCTCCTAATACCATCACGTGGGGTTTCAACATGTAAATATTGGGAGAGCACAATCATTTAGTCTGTAACACAGCAAAGTTTTCTCACGGCATGGATGGGATGCATCTCTGCTTCAAAGACAAGTAATGATGGAGAGAGTAATCGCTGTCTTTCTCTCTTAAGGATCCCTTGTTTTAGCAACAAATGTCTAACCGTTAATTGTGCTATTTCATTCGACTACATAGATTTTGTAGATAGTGTCTTATTTTCCTAACTTTTTGGCAGTAGGTTCATTGTCACTTATTGACGTTTTTGTTAATGTTCACCTTTTCGTGGACCTTTATGGTTACTTTATTGAGATTTAGAGAGAGGCTGCGCTAGGAAAATCTAGTCAGACACTCCTACTCTTTCTCCATATTAATTATTCTGAATAATCTTTTAAGGAATATTTTCAGTGTAAATGTTTTGAAAGTAATGAAATCAATGAAAACTTAGTTCCTTCTCTGTCCAAAATGACACAACCAAGTAATTTTCATGAGCTCTATCTCATACCAGCAAAAATCAAATAAACAGAACAAGGTTTTGAATACATAGGCTCCAAAGTATGAAGTTATATTATTAAAGTTTTCCAGTCTTTTTCCCAACCTCTAAGACTATACAATTGACCCTTGAACAACACAGGTGAGAAACACTGACTGACCGCTGTGCAGTCAAAAAACTCCCCTTATAACTTTTGATTCCCCCCAAATTTAACCACTAAAAGCCTACTGCTGACCAGAAGCCTTACTAATAGCATAACTAGTCCATTAACACGTGTTTTGTATGTTCTGTGTACATCTGCATGTATTTTATACCTTCATGACATAGCTATCTTATTCATATTTTTCTCAATATTTCTAGGCTGTGTGGTTCACATGTGAGTTTTTTCAAATTGCTGCAAATCTTAAAACATTTTTTCAATACATTTGTTGAAAAGATCTGCATAGAAGGGGACCCACACAGCCCAAACTCATGCTGTTCAAGGGTCAACTCTACTTAAACTACTGACTTTTACTATATTGAGAATTGAAGAAAAATCTGTCAATGTATGTATACTGTATGGTATACTTAAAATTAATTATAAAATTTACATTTATAACTAAAACTATAAAAATTCTAAATAAAATTTGTACAGGGGAATATTATTTTCAGATTCTTTGCTGCAAAATTCTATTATATTTATAAATATTAGTAATTTAAATGTTCCAAGTAAGCAATTTAAATACCCCAATGAAGGAATTACTGAAAGAAGATAAGATTTAACTACATATGAATTTAAATAAATAAGTATTCTTCCTTATAAAAGGGTTATGTATCTCATATAAATGACCAATATTCAAGTGTTATAAGCAACAGAATTTTGAATAGCGGCTATGAAAAAAAATTCATGCATCTTTATGGTGTGCATGGACACAGTATGCTAAGCACTTTGGTCTTTCACTTCCTGGTTTTATCCCTGTTGGGCTATCCAACAACTTTGAATTTTATTTCCTTAATGATAAATTAGTAATAATAATATTTTGAGTTATATTGATAAATAAATGAGATAATGTGAGCGCTCTATAAATGGAAAAATCCCAATGCAAATATACACTAAAATACTAGCCTGTGTAGCAACAGTTAGGCATACAATTAGTAACTGTTTTGGCAATGTCACTTTAAACTATAAAGGACAATCCATATAGAAATAATTGTATATATATTTATTACGGGCCGTTGCAACTGTTGATAGTTCATAAACTGTTCAAATGGTGCTTAATGCCCAGTTAGTAAACCAAGTAGACTCCGTTTCTGACTTAAATGGACTGTAAATGAAGGTATAAAGAATGGTTTCACTTACACATTTAAATAATTGCAGGACTTCAGTTGGATGGGAAATACTTTGTCCTCATTAATAAGGACTGGTTCAGATTACATTATGAAAGAATTTCTGAAGCAATAGTTTAATTTCATTTTTTCCTAAGCACACATTACCATGGTCTGCTGAAGAGTAATCATGCTCTAGAAAGCTTAAAAAAGAAGGCTGAGACACAGATAGGAAAGAGAAAGATTGGGGTGACTTCGGTAGCTCCCTGCCCCCTTTTTTTTGTTTTTGTTTTTTGTTTTTGTCTTTAATGGAGGTACTGGGGATTGAACCCAGGACTTCCTGCATGCTAGGCATGCACTCTACCACTGAGCTATACCCTCCCCCCTAAGTAATTAGGTTATTTGGGGGGGGGGTGTTAATCTTTCTTGCCTCTTTAAGCCGGCTCATCTTTGAAGCTGAGAGCCTTTAACCATCTCCAGGCTAGGTCCTGCTGCAGACTGTGCCTGCTGTGGGTGAGGCTAACCGGGGACCATGGGCCATTGCATCAGAGGCTGAGCGTCAGATCAGGATGGCTGCTAGTTATGCTCTGAATCAGGGCCCCATGTCCAGAACCCGCGTCTTCATCTTATTCTTTTGTAGGTGGCGACTACCTGTCGCCTTCGTTCCAAATGCCTGCTCAGCCCCCTTCCAGCTGAAACCCCTTATGCCCTTTGAATACCTGCCAGCCTGTCCTTCCAGGACCAGAGGCTGCAGGGCAGGGTCACCTGCAGTTACGGAAGGGTGAGATTAAATCCACAGACTGTTTTGGGAAGAGAGGTATTCTTGCTCACCAAGTCTTCCTGTGTATACAGGGGACATGGAAGGGTTTCTCTGTGTGAATCTGTGCCTGTAGCATTCTAAAACAAGTACTTACAACATCACACATGCACTCTTTCGATAGTACCTGGTTCACGTACTTGTGACGGAAATGACCAATTGGTTTTTGTCTAACACTAAAGATGATTTTAGGTGTTGTGAAGCTTCAGCAACAGGTATTCTGTCTGTAGGTACACATAGGCGTGTGTTTGTAGTTATGTTTATTTATGTGTATGAATTTATTCACTTTTAGTTGTATAATGGAAAGAACACGGAAACTGCAATCAGTCCGCCCTGAATTTAAGTATTGGCTCTGCCACTATCTAGCAGTTTTACTTTGGGTCCATTGGAGAGTCAATTTTCTCATCTTTAAGATGAGCATAATGTTATCCATCTTTAAGGACAATTGTGAGATTAAGGGAGACAATGTAAAGCCCATAGCATAGTGGCTACCTCACAGATGATGTTGGACGTGCAAACTGCAGTCTTTTTCATGACAATTTTAAAAGTGTTCAATGCATAGACAGGGCCTGAGGGGAGTTAATGTAAGTGGACTCATTTTTTGCAACAAAGTAGGGAATTTCCAGAATTAATCAGAGGTGTCAGATTTAGTCCATGAAGATACATGGGGAGGGAAAGTTATGGGAAATTCACTAAAGAAGCCTATATGCAGCAGCAGCATCTCAAAATATCATCAGAAGGAAGTTCTGGTGTTAAGATGGGGCATGGTGGGGGAGTGGGAGAGTCAGTGATTTCTAGGGAAAGCCAAAACTGTAGTGATTATTTAAAATGAGGAAGTGTTTGGGATATTTTTATGAGTAACAAATGTCACATTTTCTTGGGAAAGAAGTCTCTGCTCCAGCGTTATTTGTGTGACTTACTTAGAAGAGCAACCTTTAGTTGCCCAGAATAAAAACTAATACTCATGTTGTCTTTGGCTAAAAGATTTGAGACCGCTTTTTCTGGAGAAACTGCTGGATGTGGAGCTCTGCTTTTGTGTGCTACTCAAAGAAGGGCTGTGGGGCCGCGTCTCCCTGCTCTGCTCTTTCTCGGTAAAAATAGATGTAGGTCTGTGACTTGAGGCCCTAAACATGTCTGACCAGAATTTGTTTCACATCAGCTGCCGAAAAAGTTCTCCTTGACTTGAAGTCAGCCAGTAAGGGGATCGTGTCCAAACAGCCAGTCCGTGAGAACAGCAGAAACCATGAAGAGTTTTTCTCTTTTCATGAAGGTGCCAGCCAGATAGCTAAAGATGAGGGCATTCAGGTGTTGGATGAGCTGCCAGGACCCTCAGGAGCTCTCAGGCACTGCAAGGCTCAGAGCAATGCTGGCCAGACCTGAAACAGCAAGAGCTGCCCGTCTCCGTGTGTGAAAGCCTGCCTTCTGAACACGTTCATGCAACGGGTGTTGCACTGAGCAATCCTCCCGGCAGTCAGAAGGGCCGAGACTGAGTCTTTCATATTTTACAAATAGAAAGGCCGAGACACAGTGGAGATAAATGATGTACCTATGGCCATGTAAAGCAGTGCCAAACTGGGTTAGTCTGATAAGGTGTTGCCAGTTTCCATTGTTCCATTGCGCTGAGGGAGAAGAGTGAATACCTGTTTAAGGGGGAAACAGCAGATAAAGTCCTTCCTACTTCTGACAGAATGTATGAGAAAATAATGCTTCTAGGAACTTTACTCATCAATATTCAGTAACTGTTTCTGGAGTCCCTGGTATACTTAAGGAATTGGTCTCAGCCAGTAATAACAAACCTTGCTCTCAGGAAGCACACAGTTTAGTCAGAGGAAATTAGACATTTCCAATACAATTTAAAAAACTTAGAAAGTGCTGTATTTTAAGAATAAAATAATTTTAGGGCAATGAGACTTCTGAGAAAAGAGAGATAGGTTTGAACCAAAAGCATCATTGAAGCTTTCAGGGTGGGGCACGTATTTGAAGTGGACTTTGAAGGATGCATGGGGTGGGCTGAATTCAGATCCTCAGCATAAGAGGAAAAACAAAATCCAAAGAACGGAAGACACTGCTTGGGAGTTGTAACAGAGAAGTAAAAAGACAGCCATGCATCGGGTTGTATTATTAGAGAAGAAAGGCAAAAAAAAGATGGACGGAGAACAAAACTCTAAGGGGGCTGGTGTGAAAGGAAAGGTGCTGAAGAAGAAATAGTGTATCAGATACAGGCTGTGCTATGGCTGAGAGTAACTATATACAATTACGGTATATATAAAATTATGCACAAATATTATGCCATTTATATTTATATAAGGAGAGAGATGACTTCAATTTTGTTACAGAATTATCCTCATTCTCAATACCATTTTTTATGTTCAAAAAATTTTCTCCATAGTGTCTAGCTTTACTTGTATCTGCCATACATAGATTCTCTTTCTATTTGACATATAAGACTAATTTTTCAAAGCGTGATCATTGGGTGAAAAATAATACCTTTAAGCCACTCTCCCTTCTGAGACAGACTGCATTCTGCCTGTGGATGTGTATCTCCTAGGGCCTCTCGCCTTCGGAGACGGCCCTTGCCCTGTCTATAGAGTGTGTATCTTCCTCAATAAACTTGCTTTCACTTAAAAAAATAATATCTTTAAAGCTTGGAGTCATAGAGGAACAGAAATATTATTATGTCCACATATATACACATATTCCTGATTATTGATTTAGCTGAATTGATCATATTTAAATTAATTACTTTTTCCCTCCAGATCCAAGGTATGTCAAATGGCCATTTATTGCAAGGTGATTCACACATTTCAGCAAGATTTCTGAGGTAGAAATTACTTGAATTGAAATCTGTCCAGAATGTAACCAGAAATATTGGAATGACCACATAATAATTTTCTTTCTTTATAGCAAAGTTATATTTTATTTTTCTTCTTTTCTTTCAAGTTATCTATTTTGCCTATGGTCAGTCACTGGTTACTAGACTGATGAATAAGAAATATGTTTTAGACAGCAAATCTTAAATAACTCCCATTTATGACATTTTATCATGTGATATATTTTAAACTTATGATGCAGATGTGTCTATATTAACAAAAGGAAATGCAGAATAATTCAGTCATTAGATAATTTGGGCTCAAAATCAAAACCACATAATCAAAGGCAACATTTCATCTTCAAACATCTAATTATTTCATTTCTTTAATTTAATTTTCATGCATGGATTTGACAGCAAAAAGCTGAAAAATTATCTAAATACATTTTCAAAAACCCTAGCTTATCTAGTCCAGGAAGGGATCAAAATAATTTATGTTCTCAATGAAATATGCACAGGTTGGTGCAATTTTCATCTTCTCACTGACAGAGCAACAAGGAAACAGAGTAAGTTATGTTAAATTCCCAGTCACTTATGGCTTTGGTTGCTGCCAGACTGGATGAATATTTTTCAAGGAACTTTTCTACTTTCTAGGACATGGAATAATAATTCTAAAAACACATTATTTGTAATATACAAGTTGGAATAGTTAAGTCAGTTAATGCAATATTACTTCTTAGTTTATTTAGTTATTTAGACATTGTGAGACTTACATACTACGCTAGATAAATTTGCCTTATCCCTCTGCCTGGTTCCGTTGGTCATGAATCATTTTGGCTGATCACTCCAGATGGGCCAGTTTCATGTTTTCTCTTGATTCATACTATCCTTTGTGATTGCCCAAACAATGCATACTCCCAGGCCTCCACTTCACCACCCTATTGTGTCTTTTCAGTCAATTGGAAAACCCATACTCCTGGTCTGTTCCTGCATTTGTTTTCATGCTATAGAGAGATGGAGCCATTAATGGCAAATCAGTGCTATGAAAATTATAGACTGTTATAAAAGTTTCTTTGCAAATAGCTGTTTAACACCACAAAGAAGTTGGGTTAAAATTGTTTCAAAGTCTAAAATTAGTTACATTTTAAGCTAACTGCATATGCTTTTATTGTCTGTGATCTAAAATATAATCCCAGGAGGTTGTGAAAAGCATGCAAATTATAGAAAGCTAATTTGCTCCAACAGCGACGCCTCCCATGCAGTTGGGAGGTCTATTAGAAATAGTGTATTCTCTGTTATTTGCATATTAATAGCACCTGCTGAAATACTTTGGGATTTACTTCCACTGCCAGCAGAGGGACAGAACTAAAATATACAAAATTCCTTTCATATCACCGTGTTAGGCCATAAAACATGCAGGATGGACTAAGAATTCTGAATTAGTAGAAAAACTAGTTCATTCATATTGTGTATGATATATGAATTTATTTTTCTCCTTGATAAAGTATCACTTGTTTCAGAGGTTGCAGACAAGGTGACTACAAGCCTTATGACACAAGTATTTCTTCCTCCTTGAAGAAAACAAAGCAAGCTTTTCAAAATGCACAGAGTAAGAATAGAGTTTATTATGCTTTGCTTTGAGAAACTATAAAGTTTAACAAAGGAAAACTAGGCATACTGATAAAAAATAAAATGTGCAAAGATCCAGATTCTCAAGATAATACAAACTGTAAAATTTCGTTCATTTGTAAGCAATTATTATATATATATATACATACATCCAATAGAAACTTGAAGATTTTCTCCAAAATGGACTTTTTTCTTCTATGAATTTTCCTATTGCTTCTTTTCTTCCAACTCAAAATAAAAAGAGGCCTCATATATACCTAGTGCTTGCAGTGTTTTGAAAGAAAATATAGGTGCTTCTTTTCTCTAGAGAAGACAAGAAGATGCATTTGGTCTCTTAAGTCTTGTATTTAAAACATAAGACTGCCCAAAAAAAAAAACTGATCTACCCAAATATACCCCATCTTTTCCTACCTCTACATCTTTTTCCTGTTATTACATCTAAGTGGAATGCCCTTCAAATTCTGTCTGCTTGTTGCAACTTGTCTATAACTCAACCTTGATCTCAAAATTTAGCTGGGAAAGAATAACTCGATAACTAAGACAAAAGTGAAATACTAGGAAGGTGTTTACAGAAATGCATGAATAAGAGGAGAGGGCATAGAGATTTTCAAAGTGTGACATTAGACCTTGCATACTCGGTGAATTCCCTTACTTTGAATCATGTAATAATTAGAATGAATGAGCACTATTATATGCCAGCACTGTTAAAGATAATAACTCATTTAATCTTTACTACAACCCTAAGAAGTAGGTATCTTTTTATTTTTAAATCATTTCCCTCATTTACAAATGAGGATACAGAATAACAGAGAGATTGAGGTCATAAAAGGTCAAACAGTAAGTGTTGCAGCAAGAATTCAAACCCAGGCTTACTAAATTCAATCATGCTCTTAACTCTTCCCCCATAGGGTAGTTTTGTCTTAATAGTGACATCTCTTTGTTAATTTTTTTTATTTATTTATTGTTGCTGTTAATATATAAACATTCTGGACACAGAATTTCCCATACTATCACTGGAGGGTCTCTAATTAAGAAACTTATTAAGATTTTTTTTCCTGTGATTTTTTCCCAGGCAATAGGAATATTGAAAGAGTATAATTCTTCTTCATGTGTCTTCAGAACTAAACTTTGTGACTGATTAGTTAAGATGCACTTATACTCCCGTGAAGCCATTCAATTCCCACTAGCCCCAACTCTTGGGTAAGAAAAAGGGAGACTCATTAAAGTTAAATATTCATGGTCTGACATTCCACTTGTTTCAGTGGAGTTGTGCCAAAAAAATAGTTCAAACCTAACTAAGAAATGGACAAAGGTTACTGATCTACCAAAATCTGTTCTAAATTGATGTTATAGAATTTTGCTTTCACCCAGAAACTAAGTCACTATTTTGAGTTGCTGTTTCCTCAGTGTCACTGCTTTGTTTTTAAGAGTGTTGGTCCTCTGGTTTCCCAGCTCAAAGCAGACAGAATCAAACTGCTAGCTGAGCTGTCGAGGAGAGGCCCCGCGTCAGTTGGGCTAGATGCTAGCAGCTGTAATGAATGTTGCCGTATATTGTCCTAACCAACACAAGTTTATGTTTTACTCAGTTGAAGTTCAATGTGATGTTCTTTGTTGACAGGTATCCTAACACAAGGTCAGTCAGGAACTCAGGTTCTCTCCACTGTGTGCTTTCATGATCTCCTAAAGTGCTGCTGACTTCTGCTGGAGTCTCTACATCCAACTGGTAAGAGATGGAGCTCCAGCGTGGGGCAGACTTAGGGGAGGTCTGGAAGTGGTGTGTATCATGTCTGCCAACATCTCATTCTGTGAGACTCAGTTAATGGTCAGCCCTAGCTGCAGGGACACTAGGAAATGTGCTCTAAATGTGTGCCCAGAAGGAAAGGAAACATGGTATTTGTTATGTTCTCTGGCAATGGTACTTCTGGAGAGGTGCCCATGATGACAAAGGCTCTGATTGCTGTCAGGAAAGCAGGAGTCAGTGAGCTGAGTCTAGAGAGGGCCCACAGGGACTATTTTAGGCTCTGAGCGCTCAGTGGATCTCTGGGTCTCTGTCGAAGATTCTTCTTATTGTTATTGTTGTTTAACAGCTCTTTTAACATATGAAAAACCATTCTTAACTCCAATGCCTTATAAAAACTGGCCACTGGCTAGATATGGCCTGAGGGCTGTAGTGTTGAGCCCCTCCTGTAAGGAAGACGGGTTGGATTTACTTCTAGCTAGCACAATGACAGATGTTTGCTGTGCTCATAAAAGTCATCTCTGGGATTTCATCCTATTTATAGTTGCCCTACCAGTGGGGCCACTGAACATACACTTGAGGAAGGGGATCTCTACTAGCTTCTATCTAGATATAGATAGTAACTTCATATGGAGGAGGCTTTTGCCTTCAATTTCCCTTGAGAAATACATCTATTTTCCTGGTTAAGGGACCCAGGTTTCATGGTGGGTATGCTCGGCTAACCTATTGATTTATCAAGCCTTAAGTCTGGAAGGAATTTCAGGGTTCACGTACTGCAGTGGTTCTCAAATTCAGTGTGCATAGAAATGATCTGGGGAACTTGTTAAAACTGCAGATTCTTGGAACCTTCCCTGAGTATAATAAATCAGAGTCCCTGAGGATGAGTCTCCAGACGTTCCTTTTAGAATGTGGGTGCTTCTGGGGCAGATGATTCTCAGAATTCCCTTTGAGAAATTCTGATCCAGAATATTTTTACATATGTGGAGATGGATGGCCACAGGCATGCGGTGATCTGCCTCAGATAACTCAGCTAGCAAGGGATCTGGGACTAGACCAAGTTTAAGGGTACTTGCTAGTGATGTTCCCACTGCACAACCATACTTTTTGGAATTGTTTCTGTGTTTCAACTTCAGCTGTTAAAACATCAGCCTTCTGTGTTCTCTGCCCTGTGTGCGATGCTGCATCTCCGAGCTTTAGCCTTTTTAACTTGGGGAGGGAGAGGTAACCTTTCAGGGTTCTAATCAGCTTCCTTGTTTCTGAGGGTAGCTAAGCATGTCTGAAGTGGACACGCTTTATTTGTACATTAAAGAGCACCCAGTAAGTGGACCTGAATACCCAGGGGCTTCTTTACCCGCAGAATCACTGTGCCTGAGAATCAGGCTTTCCCAAGCTGGCACATTTCTATCAGGCAGCCATAAGAAGCTGGTAATTTTTATTTATTGTCTGCAGTTCATGGCAGCCAGTGTTTTGCCACCTGCACATCTAAAAAAGAAGGGGAAGAAAAGCACACCAATATTCTCAAAATGTTTATATTCAAGGAGTGTGTATTTCAGAGAGGGAGGTCGTGATGTGTGTATTTTTATTGTGTGTGAAAGAATCCTTAGTGGCAGTGCAGCTGGAAAAATAATGGAAGCACAGGGTACTGTCTTTTGTGACAAAGTTTCCTCTGGTAAGTTACAATTATAACAGAGAAAATGATACCTTAGACGGCAACCAATTTGTGAATCCTGGGAAATGCCATTCAATGATTCCTCATCAGGACAGCAGAACCTGATCTGTAAAAATTTGGGCCCCAGTGGGAAGCTGTTTGCAAAGAGTGATTTGCATTTCAATTGTAAGTCCAGCACAACCTTTAAATCTCCACTGCTGCACTATCACAATGGAATTTTTCTTTTTTTTTCTTTCATGAAGTAGTTAAAAAAGGAATATTACCATACATCAATTCCACAACCACATACAATAAAATATAGGTGGTTATAAGGGAAAAAAATATGCTGCTGATGGTTAGATTTTTCTCCCAGTGAGCAATTATATCAAAATTTTACAATTGCAGAGGAAATATTATTCCCTGTGTAGGAGCTGTCCCCACACCATTCCTTTGTCCACAAGTACCATATCCCCTTCCTCTTTTTTCCTACAAAATCCCAAGTATTTAGCAAGTATAGCTTCTCTGTTATTTGATCTCACTAGATGAAGAAAAAAAGTAAAACACACAGATGAAAACAATAAAATGGAAAACAATTATTGATTAGAATTAGTCTTCTCTAAGTCAAGTTGTTGCTGGGCTTCTGAGGGTCCACCCCTCAGTCACCTGCCCCTTTTCATTCCATTCAGTAGACTTGCCGTGAAATTCTTATTTTTTTTTCCTTTCTTTAGATTGTTTGGATTATCCCTCCTCTAAATCATGGGTTGATTTATCTTCTGGGTGTGAATTATGGTAACAGAAATGAATGATTACACCCTGTGTTCTGTGCCCCACTCTATCAAAGGATGTGACACACTTCTTTCATAAACAGGGGTCACCAGGCAGGGACTAGAGGGCCAGGGAGGGGTGTGGTGAAAGTAGTGATCCCTCTGTGGCATATTTTAATATAAGGAGTTTGCTTTAACGTTGAACTTTGTACATTTCTCTATCATTGTCAAGAATTTAAATTATCTAGAAATCTATGAATTCATCTAGGTTGCCAGTAACTGACAAATCATCATATCTACTGGTGGGTCTCAGTACTCATCTGACTTACCTAACCTCTCAGGAGATACTCAGCTGATCTCTCGCCATTAAGTCCGCCGCCGCCCCCCCATTTCAGAGCTCTACTCTGTGGCTTTCTTGGACTCTTGAACTCTTTGCTCTTTTGCATACTCCTCCTTCTGTGTCCATTTATAAATGCTGACATGTAGCAAGATCCAGTCTTTGGACCTGTTGTCTCCTGTATCTACACCCACTGCCTGGGCTCTCTGAGCCAGTCCCCTAGCTTTGTGTACTGTCTGTACTCTGATGGATCCTTGCCATAGATCTTCAGTCCTGCCTCTCCAGATCTCCAACAGGATTGTCACCTAGCTCCCACTACCTCCCTATTCTCAACTCCCTTGCACACCTGCTTCTTTTCCAGTTTTCTTCATCACAGTAATTGGCTCCACCGTTTACCCACTATCTCAGGTCAGGGTGATGGGGAGTGGGTGGGAAGGGTCCTAAAATTAAAATCTCTCTTTGATCCCACATCCAATTCAACATTAGCTCCTGTTCCTCTAGAATACTACCTATATCTTCAAATTCATCTCCTTTCTCGCCTTCTCTTGTTCTGTTTCTTCCTGTTCCTCAAGCCAACCCTGCCCAAGGTCCTTTGCCCTCACCTAGCACATTTCCCAGAGGGTCCTTCCTCTAAATGGCCATGTTGTTTTCAGAGGCTCTGTCTAAATGTGATCTCCTAAGAGAGAATTTCCAAGAACACCATATCTAAAGTAGTAGCAATCCTTCCCCTTGACTGATCCCTGACACTCTTACCCTGGTTTATTCTTTTTTGTTGCATGTATCACAACCAGAAATTATGTTATATATTTATATACTTAATTATTGTCTGTTGACATGCTGGGTTGTAAGTTGGGCATGAATTGGTTTGCTCTGCTTTCTGCTAAAATCCTAGTACCTAGTATAGCTCCTGACATGTAGTAGAGGTTCAATAAATACTTATTCAATATTAAAAAAAAACCAAAACTTTAACATTGTTTTAGTTTAGTTTCTCTCTGCCATTGCTTATCTCATAAATTATTTGAAGTAACCTGGATGTTTTTCTAACTGATCATTTACACTTTGTATTACATATTACTTTAAGAATTTTCATTTTACATATGCCTTAAATCTTCATAACAATTAATAGTTAGACTGAAGTCCAGACATTACTTACTGCTTTCATTGTACATCATGAGCTATCTATTCTTAAATTCTTTATTCTAATTATTTTTTCTTTTTCAATTGGAGTAGTTCATTTGGTGTTTGTTTTTGCAGATTGCCATAAATCTTTTTAAATTAAAATATCATTATTTTATTAAGACAATATATAAAATGCAGCAGCTGAAACAAGTACAAACTGAACTCTGGGTTATGACCCTGTGCAAATACTGACGTCCTCAGGAACCGCTGAGTAGTAGGTAGGGTGTGTGTTCTGTGCCCTGGTCACTTCATCCTACCCCAGCCCTGGCCACATTTGTCAGATTTTCGATCTCCTCCCTTGTTGTCCAGCTCTCTGCCTTCCCTCATGCTTCTCATTTGCTGCTGCTAAATTACTGGAGCTGGGAAACTATAAAACCGAGTTTAATAAACTTGTGTCCAGAGTAAAAGTTAATAATCTGTGATTGATGGCCTGTGCTCTGATTGGAGTGAAGGAACTTTACTTTGCCCAGTTGCTGTCTCTTGGTTGTCTTCTGGATATCCGGGCCACAGTGCCAATGCAGGGCATTTTTGTGTCTATATTTACTAGCACAGAGGATACGCTGTAAGTAGTACACTTAATTGTTATGAGCCTCAACTTGTGTTCCTGGGACCCTGAGGATAAAGTTGCCCATCTGCCCTTGTTCCTAGATTTTGTGTCCTGGATCGTGATTGAGCCTTACCTACTACTCAAAAGATAGTTTTTTGTTTTGGGAGGTTTTTGCATGTAGTGATCTGGGGCATGTAATGTTAGGGGAAGATTCCAATTAACATCCTTCTGAAAAATGGACATGAAAATCTCTTTCCATATCCTCCTACAAAAGAAAAATGCCACCTGCAGTGGGACCCCACATCTTCAAGTGCAGCCTGCGAGAGAAGGCGATTCTGCATGTGCTGTGATTGCCGCGCTCTCATTCTCAGGTGTCACACGGTTCCCACTTGAGCCTCTACTCGGCAAAGCCCTTGGGGCACCAATTTTGTCCCTCCTCTGAAAAATTCTACTTATTATACTGTGCTGTGTACACTCTCAGAGCCAGATAAATGAAGAGTAATAGTAACGGTTATTTTTACACCGAGTGTTATCAAATCAGAAATCTGACACCTAGTAATTTAATATATATGTTTTTTCCACATACCTTTATTGCTGTTTGGCTAGATAGAAAATATGAAGAGTTTGGAAGCCAACTGTAAATATTTCTACAGACTTAATGGCAAATGCTTTTTCTTTTCTTTATTGCTTTGCTCCACTTACTCGATTTCTCTATTTTTCAGGGCAGTGTTCTCTTGCTTTTCTTTCTTCCCATGTTCCCTCATTCAGGAAGCCTTTCCTGACTTATGACCCATTTCCATATGCTTTCATCACTCTGCAGTCCCTCAATGACTGTCCTGCTTTGCAGACTGTTAATGTAGTCTCTTTAATGTTATTTATTGTTGAATTGGCCCAGAGGCTACGGACCTGGGTTTGAATCAGCCCTACCACTTAAAATCATTTCAAGTTTAGGCAAATTGTTTAACCTCTCTCAGCCCGGTTTCCTCATCTGTGAAGCAGAGATAATAATACCCCCTCGTAAGCACATTAGGAAGATACAATTGTAATACGAAAATATTCTTGTTCTTAATTAAACATATTCCCCCTTCCTTTGCCTTTGCCTTTATAACGGTAGTAAAGCTTTTTTGAGGTGCAGTTACTGTCCTGTCTCAATGAAGTTGTGAAGTTCCCGAAGGGCTGGCTGTGTCCTGGTTCTTGAATTGCAAAACAACAAATGTGTAGTGAAGACTTCCTAGTTTAGGGCACTGCGACAGGCCCAGTGGTGGTGGGGAAGTGGGGATGGACGAAAAAGCAAGAAAAGAAAACAAGATACAGCACTATCATTTGCACTGCAAAAGCTTCCCATGGACTCGGGGTCATGAATGATGTAAAAAAGCCAAATGATAGCACAAAAAATGTAAATAATAACCCAAAATGACACAGGATACAATGGCCAAGAAGACAGTGCCTGCGTACTAAATAGCTCAGAAAGCACTACAATCAGAGGGCAGAAGACGACCACTTCAAGGTGGTTGGGGCAGCTTTTAGGACAGGGCAAGGTCACTGGTGTGCCTAAACTGAGGAACAGATTTGACAGACAATGGGAAGAAGAGGCAGCCGTTCACGATGATATGATTTATGATTGACATAGCACAGAATCTGGAACTATTCCAAAGTAAATATAAGCAAATGTAAGTTGAGGCAAGAGTCCACCATGGTTTCAGGAACGAGTTCTGACATTTTGAACTGTGCCGTCCTCTCCCTTTAATCTTTTGAAATTCTCAGCTTATGTGGTCACACTTCTTTCCTTCATGTGTCACCAAGTCCAAACTTGTGGCCTCAGACAGAGGACTTTCCATCAACAGTACCCAGTAAATACTGATACTTCAATTGTCAGAATAGCCAAATCAGATCGATTCTGCAGCAGTCCATTTGATTGCTTGACAGTTGATTTGAGTGAATGAAAAACTGTCAATTACTTCTTACATATGAATAGTCATAAAAACGTATGTGGTTCCAGCCTAAAATTCAGGACTTATAAACGAGGGGACACATCAAGTTATGGGCTATTTTTGCTAGTTCTTTGTTCAAGAAAATTCCAGTGGCCAGAGAAGCTGCTTTCTAGCTACTGTATTTTTTGAAAACGTGCAGTCAGGGCTGTGTGCTTGGCTAGGTGGCATAATGAATCAAGCACATGGATAAATGTGTTTATTTGGACACATAATCTAGTTTCTATATAGCTGTATTTTTCTTTTAACAGCACACATGCTGATTCCTAGTCATCAGCCCTAGGCGCCAGTAAAATCAGATTAAAAGCATTAGTAATGTAGTTAATTCCATTTATAATATGCCTACACCAGAGAGGAGAACATTAAAATAAGGAAAATCTATAAACAGGATTTCAAGAATTTTTTAGAACTACTTGTAACGAACCTTTGAAAGAAAGACATAAAGTTTTACATAAACATTCTCAAAGAACCTTTTTAGCCATGTTTTGCAAAGCACTATTTGTAACCCCGATTAAAATTTGCCTTGGTCACTTGAGTCCTCATATTTTATACTGTGGGTTGATTCAGATAGCAGTGTTCTGCTACTTGTAATATTGCTTTCTGTAACCTTGCCTGATAATCACTATCAGTTAATCAGTTTTTCCTTTTTATTCAAATTCTATTATCCCCTCCCTTTTAACCTCTAGTCCTTGGGACAGTCCATGCATTATTTCTTTCTGAACTCCTCAGCATATTACATGTAGCATAACAGGATAAAAGCCCTAGCATTAAACCCAATCAATAGCTCCCGCAGGTAGACATCTATTTCATCCCCTTCTTTAACGTGCTGTCCTTTGTACGTGAAGATGTCACTATCGACCCACAGTCCATCTGGCCTTTGGTGTGAATTCTGGACTTTGTCCAGTTTGGGCCAAGTCATCCTTATTCCTTCCCAAGGAATAAGTCTCTCGAGATCCACTATCCCATTTGACAGACAGGTAAGCAGGAGCCATAGAATGACATAAAACTGCCTGGCTTGGAATCAGAACTAACAGTCACTTCACTTGCTTTTTCATAGTCACAAAGCTATTAAAGTAAATTATGCATTTCGACTTTATCCTGTTTTCTTGTCTTGTACATCTTAGTAATTAGTTAATATCAACAATGAAAGCTCCTAAAACAAAAGCATACTACTTCATTTACTTTTCATTAGTTCAATTAAACAAATAAAGTTATAAAAGTAAACATAAATGTATAAAACATGTTTGTTATTAGAAATTCCAAATATGCAGAATTACATAAAATTAAATCTCCTTGCTGCCTCCTTCAGTCCAGTCCTCAATTCCAGAAATTCTGAAAGCATATACAAATACAGACATCTGTAAGTAGGTGTATATGCAAATTATAGGTATTCAAATGCTTTTAAAAAAATAAATGCATATTATTTGATAGTTTTATTGTTTAATACTTCCGTAAGATTTTTCACTTTAGAATACATAGAGCTACCTTGTTAATTTAATCATCATATAATGTTTCATAACATGGATTAATCACAGTTTATTCAACCATATCCTTATTGATGGAAATTTTAATTGTTTCTGATTTTTCACTATATAATGCTATAAATAATGCTACCATAAAATATCATGTATTATTCATCTACTTCTGTATAACGAATTATTCTAACAGTCAGTGGCCTCAAACAAGGACAAACCTTTACCATTGGTTTCCATTGATCAGAAATCTAGGAGCATCTTAGCTGGCTGGTTCTGGCTTGGTGCCCCTCATTAGCCTGCAGTCAAGATGCTGGCAGACATGTGAGGTCTGGACTGGGACTGAAGGAGCTAAGTGATTCATTCACATGGTTGGTAGGTTGGTGGTGCTGGTTGTTATTGGGAGAACTCGGTTCTCCACAGTGTGGGCTTTTCCCCAGGCTACTTGAGTAAGTATCCTTATAAAATGGCAGCCAGCTTCCCCAAGATGAGCAGTCCAAGAGAGCAACAGCCAGATAGAAGCTACCCTTTCTGTGACTTAGCCTTGGAAGTTACCTAGCATCACTTTTTTATGACTTTATTTAGTGTCCTACAAAAAGGCCAACATTCGTATATCCACGAAAGCCTTAAACATTACTTGCTTTCTGGCAGGCTCGTGAACTTGTGACATTGGCAGGTTTATTATATTTTTTTTCTGATAGTAAAAAAACAATATATTTTTAAAATTTGTATTTCACCTGGTTACGAGTGAATTTAGTGTCTTGTGTTTATTGACCATTCATATCCTTTGGTGAATTTCTTGTTACTATCTTTTCCTGTTTTAAATCTACTTACTTACTCTTGAATATATGTTTAAAAGGTCTTTACTTACTATGAATAGTAATCTGTTGTTTGCTATAAATGTTAAAAATATTTCTTCCTATTGTGTTTTTCTCTTTTAACACTTAAAACATTTAAATGTTATTTTGTGTATGTAGAAGTATAATATATTTTTAATCTGCATTTTTTTCTGATATAGGTTTTATTTCAATAACTGAGGAATATTTTTTGAATTATCCAAAGATTTCTTTCTTGTACTTTCATAGCATGGGTTTTATGTAAATTTTTTTTGTATATGGTATGAGTTAAGAAACTAACTTTAGTTTTATTTCAGATTTTTTCTTAATGGTGGTTTAAAAACAACTTATAACCATAGAAAACTTTTGTTTGAAGAAAGACATAAAATGAACCCCCACCTCCACTAAAGACTGGAGCTCAGTATCCTCGTTTCCCTTACCTCTCTTATCCTTGGTAGCTCTAAGAAGAGGAGAGGAAGAAGAAGGAGTCCTATTGAACATATGGGTTTAATGAAACGTAGTTTGAAAGCCACTGTTGTCTAAAAGATCTAAAATTTGGGAAAAAAGTAATTAAAAGTAGTTGTTCATCCAGAGACTGGGAAACATTTGAAAGTGGAGTAAATAGTATTTTGTTAGTTTATGCATTTACATTGATATTGACATATGGGCATGGGCTTACATACATGAAAAAATTTATGCACTTCCATGTTTGATTTAATGTTAAAAAAATTAAATCTAGCCAGTATAAAGCAACTAGTTATATTTTGAAAATGGAACATAGATTGCAAATCAATTAAATTCCGTTTTTTTTTTTCTGGTCAGAGAACCATATTGCTTCAGGCACCAAGCAATGCATTCTATCTCTTAAGAAACAATCCTTACATTCTAGATATTCACCCACCCAGTGGATGAATGAGTCATAAGCTCAATCATGAGCTCTTAGATTCAGATGCCAGGGCACTCACACTGTATGTATATCATTTATATGCCAAAATATATACACTGTGGGGACATATGGACACACACAGAGTAAATCACAAGGCTTTCCATCTTGTAAGTCTTTCTCTTTAGCCTGTGATGGATCTCATTATTAATTAAAGAATCATTTAGCTTGCATAATTGTCTTCTGCCATACATAATTTCAACCTTTCAATGTCTCTTCAAGTTGGCTTATTAGACTAAATGCACTCCTTTGTTTTGGTGACATCATCAATCACAGTAGATGGAACGATTCAGCAGTGGGGTGAATAATATGTAAAGAAATCCTCTCTTTGTTCTCAGTCATGGAACTTACCAACAGGTACCTGCATTTGTAAATTTATTTGATTCTTTCAGACCAACTGCATACGTTCCCACATCCTGCACTGGAGGAGCTCAGGCTTCTGAATGAAAAGAATTAGCCATTTGTTGTTAAGTATCCACTGTTACATACACACATTTCTGGACTTTGGAGAAAACTTATAACAAAACATAAGAATACAGCCAAGCAAGCTTTGTTCATATCAAGCTTTTAATCTTTATTTTCTATGAATTTTAAAGTAAAATTCAGACTAGAAAATAGAGGCTTTTAGTGTACAATAAGTCAGACAAATGAAAACTCCTGGGGCAGTCGAGACATTGTAATAAACATATACAGATGTATGCATGTATCTGTGTGTATACATATATATTTCTTGTGGAGTGACAGAAGCATCATGGAAAATGGCCATGTTTGAGGAAACTCTTAAGACACTGTCTGTAAACTGCTTTCAGAGACTGCCATGTCAGCCCAGATCACTGGGTCCAGTAGACCAGCTGGCTAAAAGGGAGAATGTTAGGTGAAAAGCATAGTATTGGGAATAAGTGGTTTTGCTCTCTGGCATTAGCCTGAAAGAGGATGTTAGAAAATGCTTTCCCAAACATCCGTATCTTCCCCTCACTGAAGTCTATAAGTTTATATATCATCTTCTGGAAGAATATGACTTATGACTCCCCTGGCCTCTATGACTTTGCTACCCACAATGTAAAATTGTACCTTTCTCAAAATGCATGGTAAGGTTGTTGTTTGAATGTTCTGAGATTTGTGAACAAGAGTGTGCTAATGCATCAAGTTCCCTTTAAGAAGAGTATGTGTTCTCTTTGGGTATTTTTTGAATTTTGCTCAGTACTGAGTGGGTTCTGGCCACAGTATCAGGATGTTCAGGCAATTTGCATTGATAACATTTTCTGAATTATTTACCTAGTTATATCATTTAATAGGAATTATTTTAGAGTTCTACAATCAATGTCTTAGAGAAAATTTCAGGAAAGGTGTTCTGTATTAAAATTAAATAAAGTTAATAAGCCAATTTTATTACCTTTTATTAAGTTTTAAGGATGTAAGGTATATGCATTTTCCAAATTCACAAAGTACAAAATGGCATTGAGTAAAAGTAAGTTTTCATCTCTCTCAACTCCCTAGTCACCTACTAATCTATCCAGGGCATGCATTTAGCCAATTTCATCACTATTATTCTAGATAAATACTTACAGAAATGTTCTGTACATTTTCATTCATCTATTATATATATTTTCACACTAATCTTTGCATGATATAAACAGTTTTCTGCAACTTACTTTTATCACAATGCATTTTGGAGCCTTTCCATATTTGCGCATGTAGAAACATTGTTTTCTTAATGATTATAGATAGAATACTCCATTGTACAGACGTATTGGGAGATATTTTCAAAAATGACATTATCAGATAACTCTTCTTCTAATGGATAGTTTGGGGAATTTCAAAAAGGAATAAAATGGCATGTACTTCTGGAACACCATATCATATCAACTCTCCTGTGATAGTGACAAAATAAGGATTTTATTCCCTGTATCTTGTTTTGTGTAGTATTTTTCTTTCTCTTCACTTATCCAAGTATTTTTCTGAATACATTTACATAGCTTAAATATAAGCAAAATAAAAGAGAAGTCGATCTCTGAGACACATGGAGCTCCACATACAAAAAAATAATTTTGGAGCCCTACATCCCATCATTACACAAATACTAACTCAAAGTGGATCACAGACCTAAATATAAGAATTAAAACTATGAGACTCTTAGAAGAAATATGAGAGTAAACCTTTGTAATGTTGAGTTAAGCAGTGATTTCTTAGATATGACACCAAACGCCCAAGTAATTAAAGAGAAGATTGATGAGTGGAACTTCCTCAAAATTAAAACCTATTTGCTTCAAAGGATAACATTAAGAAAGTGAAAAGGTAACCTACATACTAAGAGAAAACATTTGTAAAGAATGTGTCTGATAAGGGACTTGTATACAGAGTCTGTAAAGGACATTTGCAAGTCAAATTAAAAACAGATAACCAAATTTAGAAATGGGCAAAGGATTTAAATTGACATTTCTCCAAAGAAGAAATGTGAATGGCCAATAAACACATGAAGAGACGCTCAACATCATTAGTTACTAAGGAAATGGCAGATCACACCCACAGTGAGATACCACTTCATATCCATCAGAATGGATGTAATCAAAATGAGGAACAATAACAAGTATAGATGAGGATGTGAGGAATTTGGGCCCCTCATACACTGCTATGAAGGGAACATGACATGGTGCAGCTGCTTTGGAAAACAGTTCAGGAGTTCCTCAGACTGTTACATGCAGAGTTACAGTACAGCCCAGGTAATCTGTCTGATGTCTTCCTGTGTATCATCAAAAAATTTTTGATATTAAATAGCTCCCAGTTTTTTAATCCTTACCAAAGGATCTCAACTTTTAAATTCTGATTGAATCTCTACCGATGCTTACAAATTCTCTACACCTGCCTAGTATATACCCAAGCAACATGAAGACATATGTCCCCCCCAAAACTGTACACAAATATTCATAGTAATAGTATTCATGATAGTCAAAAGTAGAAACAACTCAGATGACCATCAACTTATGAATAGGTAAATAAAATGTGGTATTTCTTGGCAACATGAATTAACTTGGCAATATTAAGAAATGAAGTACTGCATATGCTACAGCATGAATAAGCCTCAAAAACATTATGGTATAAAAGAAGTTAGTCACAAAATCCTAGATGTTGTATGACATATATTTTTTCAAATGTCCAGAATAGGCAAATCTAAAGAGATGGAAAGTAAATAAGTGATTGCCCCCACTGATGGTGGGGCAAAAGTTGGAATGGGGGAGTGATTACTAATTGATTTGAGTTTTTCTTGGTGAGGGGATTGTGAAAATGTTCTATAATTAGATGATAGTGATGGTTTCACAAATCTGTAAATATTGAATTGAATTGTACACAGTAAGCGGGTGAAATTTTATGATATGTACATTTTATCTCAACAAAGCTGTTAAAAAATAAAAAAATGAAGTCTGTCCTCTTTCCACATTTGCCCATGCCCCATATTCCACATATTATTGTTCTCCATAAAGTACCAGGTCCAGACATGCCCACAAGGAAAAGCTTTCAGGAGAGGATAACTCCAGTATTTCCACATTGTTCTTATGTATTGAGTATAACATTAATACCAAAAGCTGAAAATGATTTCATGTAACTACATACCAATATCTTATGAATATCAATACAGAGAATCTAAATGAAATTTCATGATAAAAATTACAGAATAAAATTAGAAAAGAATACTTCATAACTAAGTGGATCTTATGCTAGGAAGGCAGAGTGTTTTATATCAAGAAATCTATTCATATGATTTATCAAATTAATAAATATAAGGAGAAAACTCATATGATCACCTCCACAAATTCTAAAGGATATTTTGAGAAAATTCAACATTTCTAGAAAAAAATTGACTAAAATGGGAATTTGTTGATACTACCTTAAAATGACAAAAATTTATCTCTCTCTGCCCAAATAGAATTATTACTCTTAGTGGTTAAGCACTAGAAGTGTCTCTATCAAGATTTTAAAAAATGCCCATTTTTACCAAAATTATCTAACAATAAATGAAGTACTAGTCAATGCAGTCAAATAAGAAAAATAAATGAACTGTGTAAAACTGGAAAGGAGGAAGTAAACTATTTAAGTTTGCACATAGTATGATTGCACATACAAAAAATTTAAAAAAGTGAAAATATACTCCAAATAAAGAGAATTTAATGGATAGAATGGCACAATATTAATATTTAGAGTGTACATATTTTAGATTCAAAAAAGGCAATCCATTAGAAAATATAAAATTAAGTCCCCACTTACAACAGCAACAAACATGATAAATATGTAGGAATAAACTTTAAAAGATATGTGCAAAACCCATGTCCAAGTCTGCAGGATTTTCTGTGGAAATAAATTCAGTAAAGTTGCAGGATAAAAAATTAACATACAAAAATCAGTTGTCTTTGTATGCACTAACAATAAACTACCAGAAAACAATCCCATATACAATAGTATCAAAACGAATACTTAGATATGAATTTGACCAAGGAGGTAAAACACCTATTCACTGAAAACTATAAAGATTGATGAAAGAAGCTGAAGACACAGTGAATGGAAAGATAGCCTGTGTTCATGAATTGGAAGAATTAATACTGTTAAAACGTCAGGACTACCCAATACTATCTTTATAGATTCAATACCATCACTATTAAGATTCCAGTGGCATTTTTTTTTTTTTTACAGAAATAGAAAAGAAATCCTAAAACTTATGTGAAACCACAAAAGACCCTGAGTAGCCAAAACAATCCTGAGAAAGAACAACAAATCTGGACGCATCATACTTCTTGATTTCAGACAGTATCACAACTATATGATTGTAGTAATCAAAATCATGTGTATATGGCCTATTAATATTTGACAAGGGAGCCAAGAATACTCAATGGGCAGAAGATAATATCGTCAATAAATGCTACTAGGAAAACTGGATATTCACTTGCAAAAGAATGGAAATGGATCTCTGTCCTATGCCCCTCACAAACATTAATTCAAAATGAGTTAAAGACTTAAATATAAGACATGAAACCATAAAACTCCTAAAAAACTGCATAGGGAAAAACCTCCTTGACATTGCATTTGGTAGTCACGTTTTAGATGTGACATCCAAGGCTCAAGCAACAGAAGCAAAAATAACAAGTGGGACTACACCAAACAAAAAAGTTTCTGCACAGAAAAGAAATGATCAACAAAATGAAAAGGCAGTTACAGAATGGGGAAAATATTTGCAAACCACATATCTAATAAGCAGGTAGTATTCAAAATATACAAGAATTCATATAGTGCAGTAGCAAAAAAAAGCCAAATACAGCTGACCCTTGAACAACATGGGTTTGAACTACACAGGTCCACTTATTCAGGTTTTTTTTTTTTTCAGTCTATACATATTACAGTACTACAGTCTTCCACTGGTTGAATATACAGATGTGGAACCACAAATATGGGGGAGGGGGTCAACTGTAAAGTTACAAGTGAATTGTCAACTGTGCAGGGGGTGGGGCACCCTTAACCCCTAAGGTGTTCGAGAGTCACCTGTAATCGGATTTAAAAATGGGCAAAAGACTTGAATAAACATTTTTTTTAAAGAAAACATACAGATGGCCAATAGGTCCATGAAAAGGTGCTCATCATAACTAATCATTAAGGAAATGTAAATCAAAACCATAGCGAGCTATCACCTCCCACCTGTTATAATGATTATTATCAAAAATAAAAGAGATAAATGCTGGCAAGGATGAGAATAAAAGGGAACACTTGTGCACTGTTAGTTGGAATGTAAATTGTTACAGCCACTATGGGAAAATTCAAAATAGAACTACTATATGATCCAGCAATTTCATTTCTGGAATTATGTATTTGAAGGAAATAAAAACACTATCTTGAAGAGATGTCTGCACCTCCATGTTCATTACAATAATATCTGTAATAACAATTATGTGCCCATTGATGGATAAAGGATAAAAAAAAATGTGGTATATATGTACAGTGGACTATTATTCAGCCATAAAAAAGAGGAAATTCTCCCGCTTGTGACAACATATATGGACCCCAAGGGTATTATGCTAAGTGAAATAAGTCAGACAGAGAAAGGCAATTACTGTATGATCTCGCTTAGATGTGGAATCCAGAAAACTCAACTCATAGAAACAGAGAGTAGGTGGTTTGTTGCCAGGGATCAGAGGGACATGGTAGAGGAATGGGTGAAGGTAGTCAGAAGGTACAAACTTTCAGTTATTAGATAAATAAGTTCTGGGGATGTAATGTATGTCATAGTGACTACAGCTAAAAGTACCGTGCTGCATATTTGAAAGTTGCTAAGACAGTACATCTTAAAAGTTCTCAACACATACACAAAAATTTTAACTATGGGAGGTGATGGATGTGTTAACTAATGTTATGGTGGTAATCATTTCACAATAGATACATGTATCAAATAATCACTCTATACACCTTAAACTTATACAACATTATATGTCAGTTATATCAAAGATGAAAAAAAAAGGAAAATTACTTTTATTAACATACAATCATTGTTGACAGTTATTTTCTCTGAGCACATTGAAGATATTATCACACCGTGTTCTGGCTTTCATTGTCACTGTTGAGAAGTTAGCTGTCAGCTCATCAAACCATTGAAGGTTCTCATTTTTCTCTTGGTGTTTTAATATGTTTTTGGGTTTCATGTTCTGCAGTTTCATGTGTTCTAGGTATTTATTTTCCTGGTTAGGATTCATTTAGGTCATGAATACAAGAATTGGTATTTTTGAAAAATAAGTTCTGGAAAGTTCTTAAGCACTATGATTTTAAATACTGCCTCAGGCCCCCCTCTCTTCTTCCTTTTTGAGACTTAATTAGACATATATTAGAACTTTTTGCTCCTTCGTGTTGATTTAACTTTTAAAATATTTTGCATCTCTTTGTTTTTATTCAGCTGTATCTTCCAGCTCACAAAATTTTTCTTTTTTAATTATCTAATCAAATTTTAAACCTATCTATTGAGTGACATACTTTTCTAGAAGTTTAATTTTCTTCTTGTTCAAATAAGCTTTCATATTTTCATAAACTTAACCTTTTTGACAATGCCTCCCATTTGCTTTCTTAGAATTTATTACATTTATTTTATATTCCATATCTGATTTATTTACTTTCTGAAGACTTTATTTGATTATTTTGTCCAAAAATGTTAATGATTCTCACTATGGTATCTTGTTTTCTTGTGCATTGTGTACATATTTCTTAAAATTTTGTTTGTAGGGTTGCCTGGTGGCTTATATGAAAGATGTGTTCTGCTAGAAAAAAGCTGTCCTGTTTTTGCCACCAGTCTGGAATTTTTTCCAAATTCTTGCCTATGTGCATGTATGGTGTGTATGTCTGCATGTGTTGAACACCCATAGAGTGTGAAGTTTGACTGACATAATCATGTCATAACTAGTGTTTGGTTATGACCTTTAATAGAAGATATCCCTCCTCCGTCCTATGCGGAATTTCCAGATACGCGGTTTTATTTGCCTACCTTTGGCAAGGACTTTAGGCCGGCAGTGGGCTGCTGACCGGCTGCTGACTGCGACGGGTTTACCTGTGTTTTATATTACGCTGAATACGTGGCCCTCGGGGGTTAGTTCTAAGCAGGAGAGTTTCATGTTAGCTTTCCCACTTAGGGTGACCCCTGGGCTTTGTCTTCCCCATGTCCTCCAAGATCAAGAAAGTCAAGGCCAAGTCTATTCAGGACAGCAAATGTTCTCACGTCGAAGACAGATTCAGGGTTACTTAACTCTCTTTGTTCTTCCTTTGTTCTGGGTATTACTAACTTGTTACTTAGTAAATATTTTTTTAAATGAATATAGATATAAAACAGCTTCTTGTTTTCAGACGAAGGGTCATTCATGGTAATTGGTGCTCAAGAAATATTTAGTGAATCAATGAACAGGTGATTTTTCAGGGCCTCCTGTGTACTGTTGATGGTTCATCCAAATTCTCATAGAAAATGGTAGGGAAGAAATCCTTTTCCCAGAGGACATTTTTGTGTATCAGTATCACTTCCATAAAGCAACACAGATCAGGAACTATGGAGGGAGGAAGAACCCTGTTTCCTACCTAGCCTTTGCTAAGAAAGAAGAAAAAAGAAAGAAGAAACAAGAGGAAGCAAAAAAAGGAAAAAAAAATGGTAGGATGACAAGAGAACGGCTTGGAGGTGAAGCTGTGAAGTACAGACCCTGTAGCTGGTGTTTACTCATTCATGGGTACCTTTGACATTTCTCTTTCATGTCTGGAACTACTGCCAATTATTCTACAGATATTCCTGCGCATCTACTCCTATGAATGAATATATTCTGACTTTTGAGAGTTTCCCAACCTCACACTAGTCTCATCCAGTGTCACCACTCTGATGGGCTAGAAGAGGAACCCAGTGGTTTACTGAAAGGAATGTTAAATTGAAGATGGTTTGCACAGTGGAGGAAAAGCCTTTCTCTGAATCCATTCCAGGGACCTACCACTTGTCTTTGGACTCTGTTCGCTCTACTGTTCTTTTGCATTAAATCTGTCAAGAGAAGCATGTTCATCCCTCTACCCCATAGCCTGGGTAGTCTGAACCCATGAAATTATGCCGCTTCTCAGAGCTACATCATCAGAAAGGTGGTTGTTGATAGTCTTGTTCTTCCATAAGTCATAATGCTTTTAGAAGCACTTTGTTATCTCCCACGTTGAAATATGTGACATCGTGTAATGGGACCAAAGTATCAGGACCTTTGGCTTTTCTCAAGGTGAGCACCATCTCCTCACTCCCTCCCTCTCTTCAGGCCATCATCTCACCCTCTCTGTAGGACAGTGGGGCGCTAATGGACACACCACACACTCCCAAGGGTCAGAACTTGACTAGTTCTTCATCCATGCCTGTTTCCTGCAGTGAGGGAACATCTGACAAGAGCAATCACTGAACAGAAATAGCAAGATTTCTTGGGACAAGAAATGGCTTGTTAATGGCTGCTATTAACAAGCAGCACAAGAGATGAGTTGATGGTGTGTGACTCTTGCTTAATGGGTGCTGGTAACCGACACTCTGTCCACATGAGAAAAGAACGTGTTAAGTAGGTGTCTAGAATATGGACCGTTCCACACGCTGAGTGGTAAGAAAGGCCAAAGCACCTCAGTCATGTTTCTGCTTAGAGGACTTTCTTGCTTATGCGTTCCCAAGTGCACGCACTGCAGCATGGATTCTGCTAGTGGACATTGCCCTAGTTTGCACAAAGGAGTTTTCTTGGGCCGCCAGTGTGGGCTCTCTCCACAATGAATCACTTCCCTGGACTTCCTCCTAACATCACACTTCAATCATAAACTTTTTGCACAAAATGTCACTTTCAAAGTTGCGGTTTAGGGGAAAAAAGTGTCTTTATAAAAAATTCATGGCCACAATGATCTGATAATGCAGTGTTCTGATACCAGCAGATGTTTTGTCTAACATGTTCCCTGAAGCTGTACTCTGTGCCTTCGTATCTTTCATTTCCAGTTGCTATCTGCTGACTGTGGGATGTCATGTACGTACCCTATAGCTATGCGCGGCAATTCGCATCTAACACCACCGCGCGTAATGAGCTTCACAAGATGCTTGTCGCAATAACTCCGTACTTCCCTAACCATATGGAACACAACACTCTAAAGCCCATAGACACTTTTTTTTATTACAGTTCAGATCCTTAAAACATAATCTGTGTGATGTCTAGTGAATGTACGTGAAGAGCTGCTGAAAACAAAGTTAACACTTGTTCACATCATCTGTTACAAATGTCCAATTTGGGACAATAAATTTCCTCGGAACCTGTTCTTTTGCTGACTCGTTGCTTTATCTTTTTTCCTCTTTCTCTCACGTCGTTTTTTTTATGAACTATGCATATGTATTAAATGGGATTTGTTGTCCCTAGATACCAATTTGCATAAAGTACAAGCCATCATTGGTTGGAGAGAAGCAAATTACTTCTCCGGCAAGATCACACTTTTTTTTTTTTTTTTAATTTTAACAAACCGCAGGCAGAGGCTGTTAACAGCACTTAGCCAGATATGCAAAGTATCACTTTTCTCAAAAGCAGCTTGATCAATGAGGGGGAAGAAAAAAAAAAAGTGAGAGGTGATATTATTCAATTAAGTCCCATATAAAGCTGACCTGAAACCGAAATGCCATACCTGTTCAGCCACCTGTCCACCTGTCGGTAAGCTGAGCCTCTGCATTTCCCCTTAGTTCAGGTCAGGTACTCAAGTCTTCTGTGGGGAAAAAAAAAATCACGAGACTTAGCAGAGAAGTGAGACCAAGTCAGCAGCTTTTAAAAATAAAACAAATCTCTCAGTTTTATTCTCTGCTTCTCAGAAAACTCACTGGTTTTTTATTTCTTTCTTTTCCAAGTTACTCTTGCCATTCTTTCCTTTGTGGCTTAATAATCAGGCAGCTTTCTGTCCACAGCTTTGCTTATAATTGCTGACACAAGATGTCTTGTAAACTGCAAGTAGGACCTGTACCCCTCACCTCTGCCCATCACTGAGAGCTGATTTTCCCTAGCAGGTGCAGGAACATGTGTGGGGTATTTTGGATGGAGCCCCAGCATCCAGGTCCACACCAGCCCGTGGCTGTCTGCTTTCCACTGCTCTTGTGTACACCTGTGACAAGTTGGCAATTGCCTGAGTGATATCGCAGAGACTTGCAAATTCCAGCTTGTCCCTCTGCTAAGCAGAGCTGTGTTAGTTTTTGCTAAATAAAGAAACAAACAGCTCTCTCAGCCAAGAATCTCAGACAACGTATGGGGAGGGTGTGGAAGTTGTGAACCTTAGAAACAGCTGGGAATAAATGACACTCTCCAACTTTTGACAAATTTGCCATAGAAACTTCAGGAGTCTGTGGTCTGACTTAGCAGCACATTTCAGTTAAGTTAAAGTGCCAGGGGCTTTGATATGTGTTGTAGAATAACTGAACGTTTAAGATTATGTTAAACCATTCTAAGTAGACTACATGTAAGTTCTTTACAGGTAACAAATGCCTTCTAACCATTGTAACCCCTAAAGGTAAAGAAGGAGTCATTAGTAAATTGTCCTCCCCTTTCTGGAAAGGGGCACTCCATAGTTACTCATTGAGAAGGATCAAAAATGTGAATAATTACATTAATATATTATTTACCCCCCACTGATTGTTTTGTCAGGAGGCCAACCAGAGGTAGAAACAAATGAGTGAGAAGCTAACTTAGGTAATGATATAATAAGCTTACTCTGCCACCCAAGATATCTTTGGGGAAGACACAGAAGTAACCGAAATCCACCATTTAGAAGTCAGAGCCTCTGAGAGTATGTGTTTGTGTGTTTGTGTGTTTGTGTGTCCCCTCTCTGTTGGGTTCCTAGTGCCCAGAAAGCTGGACTTATGAGGTGCTCAGTACCTATTTGCTAAATGAATTAATGAATGTCTGAGTTGTGAATTAATGAACACATGTAGGAAGTGGACTGTGCACAAAGAACTATTTATCTGTTCATAACACCAAAGTAAGAGATTAATGGGATTCCTGTCATGTGACATTTATTCCTCTAAATTTCCTCAAAGAGACGTTTTTGAGTACCTAGATTGTTCTAGGAAATAACCTAAGCACTGCTGATAGTGAGATGAATACAATAGAATCTGGGAGGTAGTACATGGTTGTAGAAATGGTGTAGATTTTGGAATAGAAACAAACAAAACACTACCACTTACTAGATCAGGGCACTTGGAGAGTTACTTAATCTCCCTGAGCTGCAGTTTCCTTTTACTATGAAATAGGGAAAAGTACCCATGGCGTAGGAATGTTTTGATGGTTAAATAAAATTAATCAATATCAAGTTCCTGGTACATAGTAAATGCTCACTGAGTGTTGGCTTCCTTTTTATTTTCCTGCCTCTAAGAACTTATAGTCTAATTCTATTCTTCTAGATAAACACTCTAAATATAATCCCAATAGAAGAAAATCTTGAAAGATTCAGAGAAACACAGAACTACTTCTGAAAAGAAAAATACATGAAAGAAGGAGCCTTTTTATTTCTTTGTCTTGTGTCTCTTACCTGAGCTCATGCTGCTTTACCTGCCTGGAACATCTTTCTTTCTCCTATTCAATTATCCAAATTCTATTCAATTATCCAATTTCTAAGCCCTCAGTGTTTAGGAAATAGAGTTTCAGAGCTCACAAGTGGGCTTTTGCATTATTTGTTCAACCCCAAAACATAAATATTTCTGTTTTACTATGATCTGTCAGTCTTTTGCTGCATAACAAAGAACTCCAAACTTAGTATTTTGAAACAGCAATTAATTATTTTTCACATAAGTTTTGAGAACAAGTGTTTCTCAGTGAGTTAGCTGGATGGCGGCCCTTCTGGGTAGACTGGATCCACTCATGTGATTGCATATAGTGGGGAGGTTGGCTGGGTTGAAAATTCTAAGACTTATTCATATATTGGTCCTGACTACTGCCTGAAGCAACTTTATCCTCCTCCATGTAGTCTCTGATCCTCCAGTAGGCAAGACTGGTTTCCTTCTGTGACACTCTTAAGGCAGTGTTTCAATATATTGATCATGGAAGCTGCAGGCATGCAAAACTTCAGAAACTTGCACAAAATTATTTCTGCCACATTTTATTAGACAAAGCAAGTCAGAAGTCTATCTTAGATTCAAAGGGATAGAGAAATGGATTCTACCTGTGGACGGAAGGCATACGAATGTCACATTGCAAACAGTTGCACATATTGGATTTGGAAATATTTGTGGCCCTTAAACAATCAACCCCAGGCGCTCCCCACCTCTTGATATTGAGGATTTATGTCCAAGTTTTCTTTGGATGGGGCTTTCTCTCTGCCGCCCGCCCCCCCCCATTTTGAATGCCCATCCTAATAAATTGTCTAGTTTCCAAAAATCTCTATAGGCACCAAGTCCCTATTTCCAGGTTTTGCATATTTAGAGTCATTAATGTGCTCTTCTAAACAGAGGATTGCCAAACCTTACTTCACATTTTCTTCCTTATTACATGATTTCTGCAAGAGGAAGGAATGATAGAAAATTATTTTGTATTGATACAAAATATGCTTCTTTTAAGAAAGTCTACATTAAAAAGAGGAAGATCTCAAACAAACAACCTAAATTTTCACCTCAGGAACCAAGAAAAGAACAAACTAAACCCAAAGTTAGTATAAGGAAGAAAATAATAAATATCAGAACTGAAGTAAATCAAATAAAGAATAAAAAAAAGGAAAAATCAAAAAATTAGAATTTTAAAAAATATATCAACAAATCCTTTGAGGTTAACTAAAATAAAAGAGAGAAGACACAAGTAAATGAAATCTGAAATGAAAAAAGAGACATTAAAACAGACATCTCAGAAATAAAAAAGATCATAAGGGACTGTAATGAATAATTATGAACAAATTGGATAACCTAGGAGAAATAAATTCCTAGAAACATACAACCTGTCAAGACCAGATCAAGAGGAAACAGAAAGTCTCAACAGACCAATCTTAAATAAGGAGATTGAAGTAATAATAATGATGATGGTGATGATAATAATAATAATAATGATAATAATAATAAAAACTTCCCAACAAAGAAAGGCCCAGAAGCAGGTGGCCTCAAGGGTGAATTCTACCATTCAAAGAATTAATTCCAATCCTCTTAAACTCTTCCAAAGAACAGAAGTAGAGAGAATACTTCAAACTAAATTTTTATGGCAAGCATCACCCTGATACCAAAGCCAAACAAAGACACTATAAGAAAAGAAATTATAGGCCAATATTTCTGATGCACATAAATGCAAAACTACTCAATAAAATAACTAGCAACTGATATGCAGATCTAATGCAATTCCTGTCAAAAATTTAATGGCATTTTTATAAAAGTAGAAAAAGCAATTCTAAAATTAGTATGGAACCACAAAGGATCCCAAATAGTCAAAACAATTTTGAGAAAGAAGAATAGAGTTGGAGGCACAATACTTTCTGATTTCAATTGTATTACAAAGCTATTCTAATCAGAACAATATGAAACTGGCGTGGATACATAGACCAATGGAACAAAATAGAATCCAGAAATAAACCAAAGCACATATGATCAAGTAGCTTTTACCAAGGGCATCAAGAATACACAATGGGAAAAGGAGAGTCTTTTCAATAAATGGTGTTGAGAAGACCAGATAGCCATATACAAAGAAATGAAATTGGACCTGTATCTTACCCTACAACACAAATCAACCCAAAATGGATTAAAGGCAAATATAAGACCTGATACTGCAAAACTCTTAGGAAAAAACATAGGGTAACAGCTCCTGGACACAGGTTTTGTGATGATTTCTTGGATATGACACCAAGAACTCAGGCAACAAAAGCAAAAATTAGCAACTGGGATGATATCAAACTAAAATGTTTCCATATAGCATAGGAAAAAACAAGTAAGATAAAAACTATTGGGAGAAAATACTCACAAACCATACACCTGATGAGGAATTAATGTCCTACATATAAGAAACTCATACATATGAATAACAACAACAACCACCCCAAACAAATCAATTGAAAAATGGGCAAAGGATCTGAATAGACATTTTTCCAAAGAAAACACACAAATGGCTAACAGGTATATAAAATGTGTTCAACATCAATGATCATCCAAGAAATGCAAATCAAAACCACAAGATATTCCCTCACACCTGTCAGGATGTCTATTATCAAAAAAGCTAAAATACAGCAAATGTTAGTGAGGATGTGGAGAACAAGGAACTCTTGTACACTGTTTTGGGGCATGTAAATTGGTACAGCCATTATGAAAAACAGTATAGAGTTCCCTCAAGAAAACTAAAAATGTAACTACCATATGATTCAGCAATTCCACTTGTGGATATATATTCAAAAGAATTGAAATCAGAATCTCAAAATGATATCTCCATTCCTATGTTCATTGCAGTATTATTCACAATAGCCAAGATACAGAAATAACTTAAATGTTGTTGACAGAAAAATAGATCAGGAAAATATGGTATGTATATTCAATGGAATATTATTCATCCTTAAACTAGAAGGAGATCCTGCCATTTGCAACAATGTGGATGAACCTGGAACACTTTATGCTAAGTGAAATAAGCCAGAAACAGAAAGAAAGAAAAAAAAAATGCATGCTTTCACTATACTTGGAATCCGAAAAAGTCAAATACACAGAAATAGAGAGTAGAATGGTGGTTACCACGTCAGGGAAATGGGGAGATTTTGGTAAAGGACCATAAAGTTGCAGGTTGTAGGTTGAACAAGTCTAGAAATCTAAAGTGCAGTATGATGACTATAGTTAATGATATTGTATTGAATACTGAAATTTGCTAAGAGAACAGATTTCAGGTGCTCTCAGCACAAAAAAAGAAAAAAAAGTAATCTTGTGAGGAGATGGATGTGTTAATTAGCTTGACTGTAATATTTCACTATTTATATGTGTATCAAATTATCGCGCTGTACAACTTAAATACATACATTTTAATTTAAAATAATAACAATAGTGATAAAATGGAGATAGAATATAGAATGGTGGTTGCTATGAGCTAGGGGAAGAGGGAATAGGAAATTGTTTAATGGGTATAGAATTTTAGTTTCACAAAATAAAAAGTGTTCTGGAGATAGATTGTGGTGATGTTTGCACAACAGTATAAATGTATGTACTACCACTGAACTGTACACTTAAAAATAGTTAACATAGTAAACTTTATGTTATGTATACTTTACCATGATAAAAATTTTGAAAAAATCTAAGCCCAAAAATCAAACTATGCCACCTCTCTTAGAAAGTAGACATGTACTAAAGTTAATATTGGCTTAAAGTGATAATTTAAAAATACTGAGATATACACCTGACAAATTATGTACAAGATATGTATATATACATATACATATTTAGTACAATTGTCTTGCATGTAATTTTGTAGTGTTGTCTATATATATATATATATAACACAATTTATTTTATATATTATATATATAATATATATATATATATATAAACAATATAAAAATCTGATAAAATACATCAAAGAAGATTGAAATGGAAAACTATTCCATGTTCCTGGATTGGAAAACTCAATATTGTTAACATACCAATTCCCAATTTGATCTATCAATTCAATGTAATCTCAGTGAAAATCTCAGTAATTTAGCTCAGTAAGATGGTTCTAAAGTTTTAACAGAGGAGCAAAGGACCTAGAATAGCCAACCCAATAGTAAAGAAGAAGAGAGTTGAATGTCTGACCCTATCCTACTCTAAGGTTTACAATAAAGCTTCAGTCATCAAGACAGTATTGGATTAGCAAAAGAATAGACATATAGATCAATGGAACAGAAAAGAGAGGTGAGAAAGTCCAACCACATATTTACTCATCTTTGACAAAGGAACGATGGCAACTCAATGAAGAAAGGACCATCTTTCCCCTACATGGTGCTGAAACAATCTGACATCCATATGCAAAAAAATTAAATTCATGAAATGTGTAGATTCATGCAAATGAATCTAGACACAGACTTCACGCTTTCACAAAAGTTAACTGATAATGGGTCATAGGAATAAATGTAAAACACAATACTGTAAGTTCCTAGAGGGAAAAACATAGAAGACAATTGATGTGACTCTAGGTCTGGTGATGAGCTTTTAGATACAACACCAGAAGTGTGATAAATTGTATTGATTAGAATTGAAATTACCTGCTCTGCCAAAGACACCATTAAGAGGATGAAAAGACAAGTTTCATAGACTGGGAGAAAATATTTGCAAAATATATATCTGATAAAGTAATTGTATCCAAAATATACAAAGAATTCTTAAAATGCAATATTAAAAAAAATAAACAATGCAGTTAAGAAATGGGCATAAGATCTGAACAGATACTTCACCAAAGAAGTTATACAGATTGCAAATAATCATATGAAAAGATGCCTAATATAATTTGTCATCAGGAAATTGGATGCTGAATTTTGTCAAATGGTTTTTCTTACTCTATTGAAATAATCATGTATTTCTTTAGTCTGTTGTGATCAATCACACAGATTGGGTTTTAATGTTGAAACAGCTTTTCATTCATGAATTAAGTCTCACTACATCATGATGTATTATTAATCTTTTATATATTGCTGGACTTTTTTCCAATATTTTGTTGAATGTGTGTTGTGTGTGATAGACATTGATTGACAGTTTTTTATTTCTTGTATTATTTGTGTCTAGTTTTTGTGGGGTTTTTTGTAAAAGCTATTGCCTCATAAAATGAGTTGGAAAATGTTTCCTTTTTTTGTAAAATTGTGTAAAACTGATATTAGTTCTTTCATATATATTTGGTATACTTTATCAGTATAGCCTTTTGTCCTGGACTTTTCTTTGCTGGGAAGATTTTAATTATGAAGAATTTTCTCTAATTAATTCAGAGATATTCAAGCTATCTATTTCTTGTAGAGGAAGTTTTTGCATTCATCTTTCAAGTAATTGGTCCATTTCTTCTAAGTTTTCAAACTCATAGCCATAGAAACTTTTTTTAGCATTCCCTTATTGTTTGGGAATCCCTTCTTTCCTTATTATCTGATGGTCTATAGTAATATAGCATTTTATTTTTTATTTTACTGTGATATTGAAAATTGGTATCTTCTCTTTGTTATTCAGTCTTTCTAAAGATTGTTCAATTCTATTGATCTTTCCAGTGAACCAGCTTTTGATTTTGTTGATTTTTCTCTATTACTTTTCCCTGTTTTCAATTTCATTGTTTTCTGTCTTTACTGTTTATTATTTTCTTCCTTCTGCTTGCTCTGTATTTTGTTCTTCTGTTTCTAGCTTCTTGAGGTGAAGCTTAGATCACTGATTTGAGGCCTTTCTTCTTTACTAAAATATTTAATGCTATAAATTGTCCTCTAGTCACTGTTTTAACTTCATCCTAAGAATTTACCTTCATCCCCATCATTGTCATTCAGTTCAAAATATTTTCTCTCTCCTCTTCATACTTTGTCTTTAACCTATAGCTATTTAGAAGTGTGTTGTTTAATTTCCAAATATTTTGACACTTTACAGATATCTCTTTGTTTTTGACTTCCATTATGATGAAGTAATATACTTTGTATGATTTTTTTATATTTGTTATGATTTGTTATATGGCCCACAATGTAGTTGATCTAGGTACATTTTTTATGTGCCTTTGGCAAGAATGTATATTCAGCTATTGTTAGGTGTAGTATTCAGTAAATGTCAACTATATCAAATCAGTTGATAGTGTTGTTCAGGTCTGCTATGTCCTTACTAATTTTCTGTCTACTTGTTATATTGATAATTGAAAGAGGAGTTATAAAGTCTCCAATGACAATTTCAGATTTGATTATGTCTCCTCCTTTCAGTACTATTTTTGTTCCTTCCCCTGAGAATTCTTCATATTTCTCCTGGTTCTTTGATTTTCCAGTAATTTGGGGGCTTATCCTGGACATTCTAATTATGTTGTGAGACTCTGGGTGCCATCAAAATGTCTGGTGAATGCTGATTTTTTTTATTTTAGCAGGCTATCAATCCAGTTAGGCTCAGACTTTATAGTCTGTCTTGCCTTCTGTGGGTGGTGGTTCTAGTGTCAGTGAAGATTTCAAAGCTTTTGCTATGTTGTTTTTGATACGTCCGCTCATGTACTTCTCACCAATTAGACTGGGACTGGGGTAGTGATTTATATAATAGTTCAGTTCTCAAAGCTTTTGCTGTGCTGGTTTGTGTCTATTACACACATGCACATGTTAGGGGTTGAGCCCAGGACTTGTATAAGCTCATATAAGAAAGGCGGGGTTATGTCCTCCAGCTCTAGTCTACATACTCTGGCTCTCAACGAGCACTTTCCCCTCAGAGGTTTTAGTATCTCAAATTTGGGGAAAAACTTGGAAATTCACCACTAAATTCTTCAGGTTTTTCTCCTCCAATTTGTCTGCTATTGCTAACTTTTCAGGCCCTCAGATAGTTCCTTTTTAAATGTTGTTTAGCGTTATTAGTTGTAATCAATGGGAGTGATAGGTATAGTAGATTTACTCCACTTCGGCCAGCACCAGAAGGCCTACATGGTTTTAATAAATTATAATAATATATGTACTTTATCAAGTAATTCATAGCATCCTGAGGATTATTTTTTGGTGACAAGCTTTGTTTAAAAAGATGTTATAACAGATATCAAGAACTTCTTTTTCCAACATGATGCCTGTGTGTGCTGAAATTCAGTCACTATCTCAAGGAAAGGCTTCAAATATGCATGTCACCTAGCAGAGGTTCAGTGAACACATTTTTGTTACAAATAAATACTGATCATTAAAAACATAATTTACAAATTTGTTAATAAACATATTTATACCACAGAAAACATTTCATTAAAGGGTTCCTTTAAGCAATAAATTAATCTAAAAAACAGAATAAGCATTGATCTTCTCAGACAGGTATATTTTATGCAAAATGTACTTGAATTATTGAGTATTTCATTTCAGTTGTTAATCACATCCTGGTAAATCTGCACAATTATTGATCTTAGTTGTGAAAATCTTGAGACAATAATGCTTGACTGTTTGTTTGCTTTGTAAATTGGCATTACCAAGAAGAATCACAAAGTTCTTCTTACTTTGGGAAGTCACCACAGTTCTAAAATCTGGTGTTCAACCTTGCCCTTGCAAGCTTTAAATGTTTATATCATTATCATTTAAAGAATATAAGAATATATTCATCTCTCAGGGAGGAGGTTGCATTATCTAAGCTCACAGAGCCTGATGAAGAAAATAGAATTCTCAGTTTTCAATAACTACAGATGTCACACACACACAAAGGAGTATTTCTACTGACTTGAATGACTCATCCTCTTTTTATAGGAAGATTCAGTAAAGGAACCCCCATAACCAGAAGGTGTACTGTTGAACAGGATATCAGAGCTAGGAAAGTATTTTGATTTGAATGTTTAATAGCGGTATAGTTGCATACACGCCAACAAATTCTTGTCCTACTACCTAGTAACTGTGAGACTTTGGGTGCATTATTTTAACAGTGTTGAGAGTTGGGATTCCTGCTCTTGAGTTGGCAAGAGATAAAAACTCTTACACTCTTAATCAAACAATGCAGCTACAGTCAATTAACAGTATGCTCCCATATGAACAATCAACTATCAGCATTTCTCTACAAATAGATAACAAAAATGGTGGTGAATTAAAAAAAATATATTTATATATATATATTTATTTTGTCCAACAGTGGACGAGGCAGAACTTAGAAGAAGGAAGAATGGGAGACATAAAAAGGGAGCAAACACCACCACTCCCTTCCCACACCCGCATTAAATACACAGTCTGGCTTATGGAAATGGGGAGAAATGAGAAGGGAACACAATAATGCAGAGCCATAGAAGATAAGAGAAAAAGGAAACTTCAAGAGGAAGAGAATAATCAACAGGGTTACATGTGACAGAGTGGTTTCATAGCGTATTGGCTGCAAAAAAACCCCTTACACTTGGAAGTCCCAGATTTGAGAAAGCTCTCTGAGTCCAGTGCAGTGAGTAGACTGTGAGAATGGGGATGGGGAGGTGGTCAAGAGCAGATCGCTTCATTGAGGCAGAAAAAAGAAGGCAGAGGGAGTTTGAAGGCAGCATTGAGGGAGAATTCTTATTAATATATAAATTCTTAAGCTTATCTTTGGAAAGAAAGGAGGTCTAAGGAGTCCAAGAGGTAGCGGGGAGATGTAAAAATTATTTGTTGAACACATACTATGTGTCTGACACTGTTTTCAGCACTAGATACTTGATGATGAAAAACTATGCAAAGATCTTTATGTTTTTGTGATTTACATTCTAGTGGGAAGATAAGAGAAACAAAATAAGCAAAATACATAATTTGTTAGGTGCTGATATGTGCTATGGAGGGGAAATATCAAGTAACATTCAGTCTTCTGAGGCGGAGAAAAGCCTCTCCCTCTAAGGAAAAAGGTAAAAATTTCAGATGAAATTAGAGAGACACTCTTAAATGGAGAGAGGATTAGGACAATTAAGTCATTTTGTACACGAAAGTGGCCTTTTATCTCTGCTTTTTCTTAATACTTCTCATAGCCTATGTTTGTCAACACGTTGCTGGACTCCTTCTTCCCGTCACTGTATTTATGCAGGAATTAACACATGTTGGAAGACTAACTATTGATATACAGTCTTGTTTCCTTCATCATGGAAGGCGATATAATTCACAGTTACTGGGGCAGTACATTTTCCAGTTACACATTCTACTGTCTCATTAGCTGTCATATGTCACCTGCACCTACCTATCAGCTAGCACATTTTACTTCATTATGTGCCCACAGTCATCTTTAGTGACAATCAGCATATCGTGAATTGTCACAACAAGCCCTAATTTCAAGCAGTGAACAGTGTTTCAGTTGCATTTTCAAACAAGTTTATGTATATAACATGATTTCAGCAAATGAACTAAGTGTAATAGAATAGACTTCATGCTCCCCCCATATTTGTATATGGTATATTCCTTTGAACCATTGTTTTCGGAGTAACATCCAATTTTTCATGATAGATGGGAGACTCTACATTTGTAGCCTCAAACATAATGCTTCATAGAGTTTAAAGAGCTTGCCCAAAGTCACCCAACATATCAAGGACTTCATCAGGGTCTTTGTAGGTTGGTTTTTCAGACTAGTTAGCAATTTCAGAAACAATAAGGCAGTCTTGGAAATGGTCTGTGTAAAAGTTCCCTGCAAGGGGAAAGACCTCCAGAGAAAGCAGATTCATTCAGCCTTAAGAGCCAAACTCTGTCATCTTCCTTCTTTTTCCTTCAGAATCCTGTTTGTCTAAGACTGTAGTGTCATTTTCAAGCTTTTATTGGAGGTATACAGATGCTTTCAACCACACGAATCTCGTGTGTAGTTGAGTCCCCGTTTGAATCCATGAACTGAAACAGTGAGATCTCCACGTCTGCATTGTATGTGATGGGTGAACACTCAAAGTCCCAGTCTCACTACCGTTCTCTTTCTGACTCTGCCTTCTGGTATAGATGCCTGAGATCCAGGAACCCCACAGCATCCCTGACTCGAGACTTTGCCAAAGTTGCCCTCTCAGTTAGAGAATGTTGTTTTCCATCCTATGACAAACTCAAGTCTAGTCTTTTACACTTCCAGCTCCTTCTTTGCACAGACCCTAGGCACTGCTGAACTTCCCTCTAACTGCCGATCCTTTTTAAAACAGTCTTTCCCCACTCCTCCTTGGCCTGAAATATTCTAAAACAACACTTCCGAGAATTCCCAGTCAGAACTTTTCCCTCACTTATATAACCGGTGAAGCTACCAATACAATTCAGGCAGTGGCCAATTTCATATTCTCTCATTCCCTTAGATTTTTCCACTTGGGCTAATTTAATCCCCTCCCCAACACCAACCCCCTTTCCAAATCCATATTCAGTCTTCTTAGCGGGACGTAAAGGACATTAAGTCCTAAAGGTTTCTGCTAAATTTCTTCATTCCTCTTTTGCTAACAGGAGGAAGCTATGTGTTTCTGCTGGGTTTGCTAGTAATGGGATTTTTTTTTCTCTTTTCCTTAACACAGTTCTATAATTAATGCATGTTTCTTTGATTCTACATTTATATTTAACACATTTTAAAAGGTACAAAATGCCTTTTAAAGATGCTTCTCGTTCCCTTGTGATTATTTGAGTTCGGAGGAGCCGCCATGTAAGGATTATGAGAGGAACTCATAGGAAGGAGGGGTAGGCTATTGACAGAGACTCCCCAGAGCAGGAGCCATGTGAAGGGGAAGTTCATGGACTTGGAAACTCTTGCACCACCTGCTGGTAATTTAGGAAAGCAATTAAATGCCAGACGTGGACTGACGCACTCACTGTGGCATTTGGGAGCAACCACACTCCTTGGGTATCATTTTATCATCAGAGTCTGGAGGGCTGACAGACGCTGAGCCTGTGCTTAAACTTATGGAAAACTTAGTTTTGGCATCTTGAATGCCTGGAAAACTGGCTGATTTTTAAAAGAATCTTTTCTCCTCCTTCCCTCAGTCCACTCCAATCATACCTCAGCCTCGGGAGAACTTCAGGTTTTTGGATGCCTCTCTCTTTTCACTCTACTCCAACATTACCTCCTTGGCAGGTTCCTAAGTGGCCTCTTTCTTCTCCAGCCCCTGGAGCTCATTCCCAAAGAATAATGTCTACTGTGTTATTAGTTCAAAGTGCCCTGAGGCGTCAGATACCTGCAGATACTTAAAGACAGTGTGATTTCTGTGGTCTGCAGATCACCAGAGGGGAAGCTCTGGGGAGAAGAAGGATCAGTGCAAATTGGAACAAGGGCTCTTCTTGTGTCCAGGATACCCGAGCTGCATCCCTCTCTGCCTTAGTGAACAGCCGGCACTCATAGCACTGATAAGGAAGCTACTGGAAGCTACTTAGCATGTAATTGTCACTCAGTATGACTGACCACTATTCGGTAACTCTGAGATTTAAAGGATCCAGGTGTTTCTGCAGCCATAGTCTCAACTCATGCTGCATAAAACCACCTGGGGAGCTTGTTAAACTGGTAGATACCTGGGCCTTGTCCCAGAGACCCAGGTTTAATAAGTCCGAGTAGGGCTCTGGAATTTGCACTTCTAACGAGGCCTCCCAATGGTCCTGATGCGCAGACCACGCTTTCAGAAACACTGAGAGCAGCCAGGAGAGTAAAATGTTCTCTCAATGCTTCCATTTCAAAAAATTGTTTCTCCAATTGTATCCTTTGTCCTTTTATCCCATCCTCTTTGTTGTGGCTGTTTTTTTTTTGTAAGAAAAGCAGGATTACTGTTAACTGTTAGAAAATTAGAAAACAGAAGAATAAAAATAAAAATTAAATAGAATAATCTAAATTCATGGCTGGAGAGATAACTCATGTTAAACTATTCACCTTGGTTGTATATTCTTTCAGAATTTTTGTATACACACATAAAATATATATGTACATATCTATACATTAGAGGTCATTTTGTTCATTTACACTATATCATAAATGTCTTTGCATGTTGACAAATCCATAACATCTTCATCATTTTACTGGCTATTTCATTAATCATACATTTATTTATATATTTATTATTTAACCTTAGTGTTAAAAATTTAGATTATCCCAAATAGTTCTATCCTTATGAACAAAGCTTTGCAGAACAGTTCTGTGCATATGCCTGCTTGTTCAGCCTTTTTATTACTACAAATTTCTAGTGGTGAATTGTTAAGTCAAAGGATTTTAATAGATTTTAAGGCTTTTGATAAGTTGCTAAATGTTTCCCCAAGAAATATTTTTTGATTTACCCTCTCAGCAGCTTATAAAAGTGAGGAAATATACCCTTGCCAGTCCAGATATTATAATTTAAAAAAAAAAACTATTACCCATATGCTCTGATATAAAAATTATTTTAATTTTGTTTAAGTTAAGTTTATTTGACTCATAGGATGAACTCTTTTTAACTATATGATGGCCATTTAAAGTTCCTATTTTATGAACTGCTTATTCACATTCTTTACCCGCTATATTTTTGCAACATTTGCCTTTTTCTTACTAACTAGAAAGAACTGTTTGCATACTAAGTATATTTACACTTTATGGCTACATATTTTGAATATGTGCCCATATATTTCTTAAAACATTGGGTTTATGATATTTTAACTAGGTTGCTTTTTTATTGTACAGACATTGATTTTAATGAGGTAAAAATGTATACTTTATTTTTAGTATTTCTATCTTCAATTTCATGTGTGGAAAGACCTACTTCAAAATTATATCAATATTGACTTAAATTTTCTTCCAGTATTTTCATGGTTTATTTTTATATGTAGATCTTTGATCCATCTGAAAATTTTGATACAAAAATTAACTTTATTTTCCATATTGTTAGTCTATTGTCCTAATAGCTTGTGAGTTCCTCTGTTTTTTATGAGAGAAAAATCCTGAACGGCAATCTTAAGTTGTATACATATGCATGGTCTGGGAGAAAAAAAAAAATCTCTTTTTAGAGAGTCCTTCCTTATACTAGCTCCATGGAAAACTTTCTCTTGCAGTTATTTTGAGACTTGCTAAGCTATATGACTTCCAGAAGAAGCCACCAGCCTTCCCTTCCCTTCCCACTATCTGCAGGTCATTAGTAGGTTCCCAAAGACTGTTGTGTCTCAGATCAGTCGACAAGCAAAGGAGAAGATAACAAAAGAAACCCAGTGTGGTTTAATATCAAGATTTCATTTGTGCACTTCAATTCCCTTCCATTCTCTCCCAGTATTTTCCCCACTCCTCAACTGCAACAAGAGAGTGAAGTGAGCACAGTGTGAGGGCATATGTATCTTTTGACCCTGGCTTTGTCGCTGGGTGACCACTCATCTCTCTGAGTCTTTTGTGACATGGGTAGGTGTGCACACAGTCTGCTTGGGCTGCCATAACAAGGGATCAGAGACTGGGCGGCTTAAACAACGGAAATGTATCTTCCCACACTTCTGGAGAATAGAAGTTCAAGATCAAGGAACCAGCAGAGTTGGTTTCTGCCGAAGCCTCTCTTCCTGGCTTGCAGAGAGCCAGCTTCTTGCTACATCCTCACTTGGCATTTCCGCTGAGCATGTGCACAAAGAGCGATCTCTGGGGTCTCTTTCTCTTTTTAAGATGACACCTGCCTGTTGGGTTAGAGTCCCACCCTTATGACCTCATTTAACCTTATTTACCTCCTTAAAGGCTCCATCTCCAACTACACTTACATTGGGGTTAACTTGCAAATTCTGTGGGGACATGATTCAGTCCATAAGAGTATGGACATCTAGATCTCAAGCAGATGTAGACATTTTGAACACACTTTTCAAATAAGTGGCAGTGGCTTTGGGAGAAGGAGCCTAAAAATGCAAATTGCCTTTCCAGTGAAGTCAGTGAGTCTGTTTTTAACATGTCAAGTACACCCAGGGCTGTGCTAGAAGCCTTCAGGTGTTCAAAAGAAGCCTACAGCACAGTCCCTACCCTTCAAAAGCTTAGTTTCTTGAACTGGGAGGTGACGCCAACCTTTGAAACAATGAAAGAATAACGCAAAACCCACTTTGATTAAGGGCAAGATGGGGTTTCAAATAATACACCTGTGCACTAGGCAATCAGCTAAGAGATGCGTCTTTAGAGTTCAGATACTAAGGTGTGGTGAGCCTTTGGCCCTGCCCCTGGGACTTCAGAGGCAAAGCAGAAGGATGCATCACATTTCCTCTGAGAAAATGCCCTTGTTTGAGTGTTGGCTTGTTCCGAATGGAGGCAGGTAGCCCTTGTTCTGAGCTGGTGGAATCCAACTTCAGTGGATGCACTGAGAGGCCTGGCAGAGTGTTGTCACCCAGCACATCCCACACATTACCTCAGAGAAGGTTTTCTGGGGAGATCACAGGATTCATTGGCATTTTGGACCAATAAAAGAATGGAGATGGCATCAGGGTTTTCTTTTCTGAAAATCAACATTATTTTAGAAAATGGAAGCCTGTGTGGGCTGAAGGGCAGGTTCCTGGTTGTCTGAACTAGTCATTCTAACCAGGCTTCTCATTTCTCAGAGAAGGAAGAAGGTGAGTTCATGGAGACAAGTGCCAGTTTTTTCACAGACAGGTAGTGGCAGGAGTGTTCCAACAGCAGAGAGTCCCAGACACCGGCCCGGTGAGAAGCCAGGCAGATCCAGCAGGGGCCGGAGGAGGGCAGGGCTGCGGGTCCTGCTAGCGGGGAGGGCACCCCAGCCCGGCTCCAGCTAGCGGAGCAAATCTGGCCCCTTCTCCTGTGACACCCCTTTACTTCCTTCTGCCCCGTGCCCCTTCCCTTGGAAAGCAGGTGGCTAAATACCTAGTTGTCGGCCCCACGAGTGGCGCTACCTGGAGTAGTTTAACCCACTGCAAGTGTTGTACCAATCACTCAGCAATTCCCACGGCTGCTTTTGTAAGAAGCCTCTCTCTTAAGCCTCTGGTTTAAGAATTTAGAGTAATCATGTAAAAATGATACCCCTGTGCTCCATGATCCGCTGAATCTCGCTAATGCCGGATCCCAGAAGAGGGCTTATTAATGGTGAGACGCAGTGCCTCTCTCTCGGCTCGTGTTTCACACGGATATCTCTTATGGATTCAGCTGTAAACCTCCCTGCTGATAAAGGGCGGATAGTGAACCTCCCTGCTCCGTGGAAGCGGGAGCGAGGGCTGACGGGGGAGTTCCCTGCTGCTCCTCCTGGCCCTGGGGCAGGGGCGAGAGGCGCGCTTCCCGGCTGTGGGAGACGAGGGAGCAGGGCCCCTTCCTCTTCCTCCTCAGGCTTTCCTCTGCCCTGGTGAAAGAGGCTGCATCTAAACACCTTGTTTTGGGAAAGCGGAAGTGCTATAACTTCTTAAACAGGTCCATCGTGATTGTCTTGTTCTCCAGTGCTCACAGGATGAAAGACTCCTCATTTTTGTGTGATTTCCATAAAAATAAATAAGGCCTTGGAATCTCTGGATCCCATGATCTAGATCATTCTGGAATATTTTGGGGCTCAGGAATCCACCCGCTTTGTTCTGACAGTGACCACGTGGCCGCTGCTTTCTCTAGTAGAAGTCTGTGAGGGGGCACTGCACGGGAGGTAACAATTGCCCGTCTGGGCCCCACCATTCACGGTCAGTCTCCATCCAAAGTTAGCGAGAGAAATGACAACTCCTATCTTAGATGAGAAAGGCTTTCTAGAGCCCAGATCTAAGACTGGTTGGCACACGATAACCACAAAGCCCATTTATGAATGTAGAGTTGCACACTTAAAGGGGCTCGAGTCTATATCAAGCTTTATCCTTTCCCAAACACTCACACCCAGTATCTCATTTGTGGCTTCAACAGTCAGGCAGCGGGCTGAGAGGATCTTGTTCTAGAAACGCTGAAACTGAGGCACACACAGATGTTAGGCCACTGGCTAAAGCCACGCAAAGGCTGAGCAGGTGGAACAAGGACCAGAATGCGGATTCCTGGGCTCCAGCAAAGGCTGCTTTCAAACACGCCATTTCTCTCAAAGTAAGGGGTTACCATGTCAGCTTACGTATTGAAAATTAAAAAGAAAAAAAAAATGGCTCTCTGAAGAGATTAATGATTTTAACTAGACAGTTCTCAAGGAAGATACTTTCCTCTGATTTTCCTCAAAGCACAGAGTGACAGGTGAAACTTCAACCATTTGTCCCAAGTGCCCAAGCAGACGTCCTGGGCTGAAGCATCATTTATGCCTTCTCACGGGATGTACAGCTTAGGCCGTGGTTACTTTGGGGCACAGCCAGGGTTTTACTTTTGGAGATAATGCTCCCAGGTAATTGGCCGTCCTGGAAGGATGTTCTGGTGTCATTCAAACCATGTTTCAGTCAACTGTGCAATTAAATCCTTGGAACAGCTGTCCTTCCCTGGAGAGTGAGGAGGACAAACACTGGAGAACTGAAATCTCAGTTCTGAAGGAGTAGCCAGGACCACTGCTTTTCAAACCAGTGCCCCTGCCAGTGGGACTTCTCTAGAAAGACACACAAACACACACACACACCCCTGCAGATAACATTCATTGGCACTTTGTCATGAAACTACTCTTTCAGTGAGTCCCCTCAGATAACCACTCCTGCCTCATCTGAACAGATCCTGCCATTTTAGATTTACTTTTCACTTACTTAACCTTTTTGAAAAAGCACCTCGTTTTACTCACTGCTTATTGAATAAAGGATTAGTATTATTTTCCTTCCTCCAGTGAACTTTCTTGTACTTCGTCGTTAGTAGACTGTAAGTCTTTGTGTTTCTCTTGCCAAGATGTCACTGTAGAGCAAATCACAGGTCTTAATGCTGCCCAGTTCATGCAGTGATAACTTTTATTCAGAATTGCTTGAGGTCATCTCAATAGGAGGAATGGGTAGGAATGAGAATTTACCCCCAACTTGAGTTAAAATAACTTCCAAGCACTTCCTAGAGCAGGAACAAAGATGAAAGGGGCCCCAAATTATAGGAGTGTTTGAAATAACAAGGCAAGGGTGTCCTTTGAAATAGACTCAGCCACATTTGTTTGCCTTTAAGTCAGATCACCTTAACCAAGGACATTGGGTGGCAGGAACAAATGGTTAATGATTGTGGAAGGAACCTGGCCAATTGGCTTTTCTTCCTTTCTCTTTCTTTTCCTTATCTTTTTATATTATTATTTTTTTTTAACTTTGGCTAGAATGCCCAGTAGGAGTGCAGACTGGAAGATCGGCTGTCTTTTGAACTGGAGACATCACAGGAAACTGGGGAGGCTCCAAATTGCTAACCTGAGGCCGGAGCAAAAACTTTTCTTCGTTGAAGGGACTGCGGGTTTTTTTTTTTTTTTTTTTTTTCTCCCTCCCCTTCATCGAATGGCATCCCAAGTCCTGCTGGATTGCAACTGTCTTTGTTCCTGCAGCCAAGCCTTATAGCTGGCTCACACTCTGCCACGCTCACAACCTCACACTAGAAAGGAGATCACAAAGAGGGGCAAACACCCTAGAGGGCTCCCCTTTATCAGAACCTTCCCTGTCAGTTGGGCTCCTCATTTCCCGAGCCCTCGTCTGATTATTAGTGTACCGACGGAATAAAAATAACCTCATATTCCTACATGAATCATAAATAAAACCCTTTTATTTCATCAAAGAGGTTGGCAGGTTTATAGTCCTTTGCAATGCAGGCACGATGTGAATGACATACCTTTAATTTTGCTGACAAGCTCATCGGAGTTCGAATGAAAAAAGAGTGAAAAGTGGGTGACTTCGGAAACGGTTGTGCGGGAGCTTTTTGGTAAGGATAAATATTTCACCTTGCCACTGCAATCAGGGAACCAACTGATCTTGCTAATGAACTCTTCAATTACAGCACACTTCTGACTCTTCAAAACTGCCTATGCCAACAATACCACAGTGATTATTCCTGACGTTACAGATGGAAGCAACCCGAAAAGAAAGGAAGAAGGGGGAGAAAAGGAAGAGAAAAGAAGTGGTGTAGTGGGAAAAGAAAGCCATTGAAAGTTAGCATAGCCAGATCAGTAAATGGGAAAAAGCTGTGGAGCTGGGCAACGGAAAAAGTGTGTTCCTTCCCCCAACTCTTGTCTATTCCCCTCCCCGTCTAAACCGTCCTGATGATTCTACGAATGCTCCACATTTTTATTAATCTAGGCTTGAGCTCTCCAAATGAGAGACCCCAACAATGAAAGCCTCCATTGTTTGTATAACCGGTTCCTTTGCCTTTGATTTCTGTTAGGTTTGACATATGACGTTGTGAAGTCCTTCTTCCAAAGGATGGGAAGAGAAGCACGTGCAGCAGTGTTCTCGGTGCCAGCTTTCCTACAGGTAAATGTCTTGCTTCCTATTTAGAGTAAGAGAGAAGCAAAGGAAAGAAAGAAGCACTGGATGCTGGGTCTCTCGATTATTGACCTCATTTTTTTCCAGAGCCACAACAAAGCTTTGAAGATCAGGGTTTTAAGTGGTTAAAAAAAAAAAAAAAAGTAAAAGGGAAAAAATGGAAGATTTAAAAGTTAATTACTGGAAAAGGAAAGATGCCTCACTTTATGACAAGACCTTTTTGGCGAGTCAGTCCAAGACAAGCTGAGAACTCAGCCCTAAAGGATGAGATTTTACACCGGCTGGCTTTGGGGCTCCCAATTTAGCTGGGGATTTGTTTTACTTCACACTCCAGATTTTCCTCCATTATTTGAGAAATTTTAGCAAGAGAAATAGTTCCTACCAATGATCTGCAGGCTTCTTCTTACGAAAAACAGGTCAAACTTCGCAAGACATTAGACTCTTTAAGGCAGTTAAGCAAAACAGAAGAGCTGAAGGGAACTAGGAAAGAAAGTGTGCTTTTCTCTCCTCAGCTGAACTACGACCTTCTTGAAAACAAAAGCCATGTTTTACGCTAATTGCATACCTTCCACAGAACCTACAATGCCGTGAGTCTCTGGTTTTCTAGGTAACATAAGAAGTAGGGCAATGGTTACTCAGGTAGCCACTGGAGGCCAAGGGACTCTGGCTCTTGTACAGAGCTCTGAGATTCAACCTCATGCATTCAGCCAATCCACAAGTTTTCAGACCATTCCGAGTGAGGTGGTTTTTTATTTCATGGGTCCCTTAGGGTTAAAATAAATTTTTTTTATTATAGTAACACAGAATGTACCATCTTAAACATTTTTCGTGTACAGTTCAGTGGTGTTAAATACACTCATAATGTGGTGCAGCCATCACCACTGTCTGTCTTCAGAAGTCTTTCATCAGGTAAAACTAGAATTCTCTATCTATTAAATAGTAGCGTCCCATCCCCTCCCCGACCACCACCGTTCTGCTTTCTGTCTCTGATCCTGACTACTTTAAGTACCTCACATAAAAGTGGAAACATACAGATTTGTCATTTTTGTAAGGGCTTGTTTCACCTGTGTCTTCAAGTTTCTTTCAGTTTGTAGCATATGTCAGAATGTCCTTCCTTTGTTAAGGTTGAATAATATTCAGTTACATGTACCTACCACATATTGCTTATCCATTCATCTACTGATGGACAGTTGGATTGCTTCCACATTTTAGCTGTTGTTAATGCTGCTGCATGAACATGAGTGTATCAATATCTCTTCAAGACTCTGTGTACAGTTCTTTGGGGGATAGACCCAGAAGTGGAATTACTGGCTCATATAGTAAGTCTGTTTTTGATTTTTTTGAGGAACTGCCATGCTTTTTTCCACAGCAGCTGTGCCATTTTACATTCCTACCAACAGTGTCCAGGGGTTCCAATTTCTTCATGCTCTAGCCAACATTTCTTTTGTTGTTGTTTTTTGGGGTTTTTTTTTTTCTATTTTTTGGATAGTAGCCATATTAATGTGAGTGATTTGGTATCTCACTGTAGTTTTGAGTTGCATTTCCTAATGAATAGTGATGTTGAGGATCTTTTCATGTGCTTATTGGCCATTTATATGTCTTCTTTTGAGAAATGTCTATTTGAGTCCTTTGCTTGTTTATGAATTGGGTTGTTTGGGGTTCTTTTGTTGTTGAGTTTCAGGGGTCCTCTATTCTGGATATTAATCTTCATGAGATAAATGGTTTGCAAATACTTTCTTCCAATCTGTGGGTTTACTTTTTATTCTGTCAATAGTATATTTTGATGCACACATTTTTTGAATTTTCATGAAATCCAGTTTCTCTATTTTTCTTTTGTTGCCTGTGCTTTTGGTGTCATATCCAAGAAATCATTGCCAAATCCAATGATATCATGAAATCTTGTCCTGTATTTTCTTCTAAGAGTTTTATAGTTTTTGGTCTTACAGTTTGATTTTTGGTCCATTTTGAGTTAATTTTTATATATGGTGTTAGATAAGGTTCCAACTTCCCTCCGTTTTCAGTGGATATTCAGTTTTCCCAGGACCATTTGTTGAGAAGACTGTCTTTCCCCCATTGTCTTGGCACCCTTGGATCACTTGATTTTTAAAAACTATATATATATATATATATATATATATATATATGAGTCTAAAGAAAATCATATTAGGAAGATGCTATTTTGCCACAGATGAGGACACTGTGACTCACAGAGGTTAAATATCATGCCAAAGATGATACAGAAGAATATCTCTGAATCAGCATCTCAAGTCTCAAATAAAGAGCTTATCCTGAGGACAAATTATGGTTGATAGGCCTAGTCCACACATAGGAGTTTTAACAGTGAAAGTGGCCATAAGGCGGTACTAATTGTGCTTCTAGGCAAAAGGTTGTATGACAAGCCATAGGAGGAAAATGCACCTGTCAGTAACAACGACAGTGCACCACCCTTGTTTCTCCAGGTGCACACACAGATGTTTACACTGTGGCCAAGAAGGCTTAGCCTGCAGTAGAATTCCGGGATCTGTTACGGCTGCCATGGGCTCATGCACAGGACCCCCAGGGTGTCTGAGAAAGCATCACATGGGCTCGAGGAGGGTATGCCCAGCCTCAGACCACCTGGGAAACAAGTACTGTCACAAACTTCCACGCGTGTGGAGAAAGATGTCATTGGAACACTGAAGCTTTCTTCTAGAAACAAGCATTTAATCAGGGTCTGCTCTTCCTAGTACATTTTCGACCATGAAAGGAATAAAATATTAACTTAAAAATATTATCCAACCTTGCATGCAAAACCATATATATATATGTTGTTACCAAACAAGAGCCATGTAGTATAAATGCCCCATGAAGAAGAACTGGGGATGGAGCCTCAAATAGGGACCCAAGGGGCTAACATAAAGCAGGTCTTCCTTCAACATCCATGCGGATTTGGAATATCCGAGCACTTTTCTACTCTCCAGATGCTAGATGCTCCGTGTCTGTAATCACCACAGCCCCTTACAACACCACTGTGAGAAGCCCCACACCTTTCCACAATACAGTTTCTTCCCTGTGCTAGACTGCGCAGCAAGAGGAAAGGTCCTCAGTGACCTGGACTGCCCCTGGCCTGCAGAGTCAGACTGAACTCCTGGCCTGTCCCAAACCTGCCGAGGGATCAGACATTGATCCTCTGAAACAAGCAGACCCCTTGATAGAGTGGTTGGTTCAACAGCAACCTACAGGTGTCTTCCTGAGGGCCCTGGGATTAAAAATTCCAGCTCATTTTTTTCATCTTTATTTTTTTCTCCTGTACACTCAGCCTTGACTTCAGAGTTTGGTTTGATCTACTGGGCCTGGTTTAGCCTGTATTTACACTCCAAAGCCTGTGGAGCACAGAGTACAGCGTTCATTCGGTTTAATCAATGAGTGAATGCTGTGCTGCTTCAGATTGGTTAATTCCGCATCTGACGTTGATATTAACTGTCCTCTGGGGGTAACGCACTTTAGTCTTTGTGCTCTGGCCTCGGCCCCATGTTAAACATGGCGGGGTCCAAGTTCTATACCTGGTTCTTGATGTAATAAACCATTTCTAAATCATGATACCCAGACAGATGCCATCTGCCAGGCTAGGTCCTTTAAGCTTGTCTAAAATCCACCACGCCTCCTCTCTGTAGACCCTTGCTGTGTTCCCTGAATTCAGGTTTTGCACCAGGCAGTAACTGTTGATGGGTTGCTGATGAGCATAGTCTCCCCATTGTTCAACACAAGAGTCTCTTCTTTAAAAGTTTACATGCACTCTCTGAAAATACTGCTTTTTATGCATATAATGAATTTACTAAGAAATGTGTCTCTATTTGAGAGAGACAGAAAGAAAAAGAAATGGAAAGGAAGAGAAAAAATTGATGAAACCATAGAGAAAGACAAAATCAGCTCTATTGAATTCTAGATTGCCATCTTGTCAAGATTTTTGCAAGATTCCTCTGCCACTCTTTCAATTTTCATTACTTTCTATTTTCCATGAATAAGCATAGAAACAGGTTCTAATTTTACCAGAGGGTTTTCATCAAATCAGACTTTTTATTCTCCCTAGGTTATCCTTGTCACAAAAACGTCTCTTTTCAAAGCTTGCATAATATTAGCTAGCTCTCGTAGGGTATCGCTTCTTGCACCCACACAGTGAAGATGCAAACATTATTCTTTAACCTGACTCGAGTTATCTTTCATCACAGACACTGACATTTTTAGTAGCCAGAATCTTCACAGAACCTCTGAGTTTTATGAAAAATTTCCTTAATTACTGGCTGTACAGACAAGAACTTTTTGAACTTAAAGCAGGTCATATCTGTCTTCAGTGTTTTGAGGAACCTTGGATGCTTGATGCTCCTATTTCTAATCTGGTATAATGAAGAATTTTCTACCTCCGAAGGAGACTTGTCTACAGAAGGACTTGCCACTCCTCTCTAGCACAGTGACCACGTAACAGCTCACTCTTTCTCACTGGGGCCACTTGGGGTGGTCTGATTTTATTGGAGAAAAATGGTGGAAAGGCTTTAGAGGACCAATTTGCAAAGAGCTGTTCTATATAAGTTCACAGTCTTGGTGTCACTATCCTCTATACACTGAAGGATGTGTCCCTGCACTCCAGTCCCAACTCTAATGGTGAGGAGGAAAGGGCTAAGAGACAGGGATTGAGGCTTCTCATTCCTCACTTATAGGAGTGGTTTCTAAGATCTTCCCTCTCCCCAAAATGGACAAATCTGCTTTCTTACACTTCTCTTAGGAGTGACGAGTGTGTACTTCTGCAGACTCTAAATGTAGGTGGACATTTCGAGCATGTAGTTGGTTTGAACTCCATTGTTACTCCCTTTCTCTTAAAACTGAGGTTACAGAGCACTCTTAAAATGGAACAATTAATTAACATATATCCATTAAGGATTTGCTCTATGTTAACTTTGATAAAAAAGAGTTTACAGTATAATATCACAGTGGAGAATGCATGGACCTGCCATCTGACAGGCCTGAACTCCAGGCCAGGTCAAATGCTGACTAGTTGTGTGGCTTTAACTCCTTCAGGGATTTATTTATCTCCTCTGGACCTTGGTTTTCTCATTTGAAAATGGGATACTGATTCCTGAGATTTTTGCAAGATCTTATTAAGATAATATAAGTAAGACATTTCTCACAATGACTGGCATGTATTAAGCTCTCAATAAATATTTGGGAAGATTTCACACATAGGTGTAAAGGGACAGTATTTCCCAACCAAGTCTGCTAAGGTGAGGGCCAAATTAAGGGTATGGCTTGCAAGGTATTTGAGAATTCAAAGTAGATGAAAAATGTGATTAGCTGGAGCAATCATGAAAGACTTCAAGAGGCTAAGGCGGAGCTTTATCAAAGGGAAGGATTTGGAAAGGTAGATGTGAAGTAATCCAGGGAAGGCCAGTGCCACGATCCACAATGGAACTGTGGGAAGTCCAGGTGAATATGGAAAACAGTGAGGAAATGACTTGCCTGGGTCAGGAACTGAGAAGGGGACCAGTGAACACAAGCCTGGAAAGCTGGGGGTGGGGGTGGGGCTAAGATTATTCTTTCAGGAAGAAGAGAGAGTTTAAGATTTTGGCATGAGGTGGATGATTAATTAATGACAGGAACAGTGTAGGGAGGAAAATCAGATGGTGTAAATCGGGAAACTTAGAGATGGGCAGGTAGGAGGGATGCCATTGGCAGAGTTAGGATGTTACATGAATGGTGGGACAGGAGATAGAAAAAAAGATAAGTCTATTTCTGGGTGTGTAACACTCAGAAAGAATTAGTAAACCTTAGGTTATGAGTAGATAAGAGTAGGAGGAATAAAGAAAAGCCTCACAGTTGATTCTGACCCTTTGCTTTTTGCATAACAGGAAATGGTAGCCCACTTAACACAAATAGGGGAGTCAAGAGAAGGAGCTGACTCTGGAAAGGAAAAGTCACATAGAAAAACAGGTGGTCCGTTGCCCACATTTCACTTCCTGTGTCCCTAAAGGGTCTGAAATGAAGTGAGAACATAGTTTCAGTGAATTCCAACTGGGTTATATAACATATTTTGAATATGAAACAAGATGTAGCATCTTTTCTACTCATGGCAAGGAGGGCTTTTTGCCAAGCAGTGCTGGAACAGCACATCTATTTTGTTGGGCTGAGTCACTGTGCCTTCAGAAACGGTTCTAATCTCAGCTCTGTATGATGGCTGTGGAAAAGTTTACTTCCAGAATTTTTTTTTTTTCCTGAATCTTGGGGGTTTTCCCCCCCCTCCCTGTCTCTCTCGAAAAGGAATATAATGACATCAGCTTGTCCTCCACTGCCACTGCAACACATTTTGAGAGAATTTCACATATTACCGAGAACATGTTCAAGGCGCCTCTTCCGGTTGCACCTGCTGGGTCCTCCCAGAATGCACTGCGGGTGCCTGCGAGGCCGGAAGTATCGCTGAGCGGGGCGCCTCTATTGATGTGCCTCTTCCTCCGGGGAGAGTCTGAGCTAGGCAGGGACTATGCTTCTTCATCTTAATAATCCTCATGTTTAGCATGCAGAAAGTGAAAGCATGAATTAACGAGTGAAATGTGTATTTCATTTGCCCATAGGAAGGAGACCCCCCCCCCAACCTTGGTTAAAAATCTGGCTTCTTTTTGATGGGCTCAGCCTCTTTCTGAGAGAAACACAAGGCAACTGGAAACGGTTGCCTCCTCCTGATGCTTTCCTGTTTCTTACTTATAAATGCAGTAGCTTTTTAGTTAAGGAAATAGTGTAACACTTGTGAATTTCGGTAATACCCTCACTGAAGGACAGGGTCAAGAAATGAGGCCTGAGCTAGAGGAGAACCCAGTTAAGTAATGATGCCATCAAGAGCACACCGTCAACATACTTAGAAGTCCAGGCATTTAATGCGTTGCACACTTTCTTCTTGTAATATTTGCATCTGCATGACGTGGTCATATGGGCATTTGGGGAAAAAACCGTGTATCTCTTTGCCAAGTGGCTGTTTAAGTTTGTTGGAATATAATGACATGGACTTCTGCAGAGTGAAACTGAGTGGGAAGAAGGGAAATGGAGGGGTCTGAAAGATATTTCTTGGTCATACATTTTGAAAACCATGTATAAGACTAAGGAATGGCATTTTTATACACCGTGGTATTTCTTGTTTTTAGACCAGACTAAGACTGGTCTTCAACAATGGGTAGATGTACTGATTGTTTTGAACTTTCTCAATTTTCATTACTTTTCATTTTTGCATTTTTGGGGCAAGTACTTGGAATGGACTAGGAATTTCATAATACAGGGGAAAGAAAATTAATACTAACAAAAATATTTTGATAATTGATAATGATTAATAGCAAGATGATTTGCAAATTGGGTAAGAAAACCACAAATGAACTCAATGTTTGTGAGTTGAAGCCTGAAGAGGATAATAACTGCATCATAAAATAGCTAAAACATCTCAAAATTCCCAAGGCTTGTGGGTAGAAGCAGCTTATAAAACTCAAGCTTATGATCTCCTATTAGTTCTGGTTTATATTTTAACACAAATACAAATGTGTTAATTATAGAAATTATGATGAGACTTGCAGAAATAACCAACAACAATAAAATCCTTTGGCATCATTTTATTACTTCATATATTGGATAAATATCAAGAATCCGGCTGATATTTTGATAGTTTTGGCTTTGTCGCATGTGAGATGGTGTACCGGTCTTTCAGCCTAAAAGGCAAGAAAACACATGTAGCCCATGTGTAATTAACTATGGAACAAAAGAGTATATTATCATTGGTTTACAAGTGAGTTTCCAAACTGCTATAGCTGTTTTTTTATTAGAATTTATATCAGTAAGGAAAGAGGAAATAATCATAATATTTTAAGCAGAAAGAATTTAACACAGGAAATCGGGTACTTAAAAAATGGTGGAAGAGTTAAAGCTCAAGTTCTAGACTGAGTCTTCAGGAGTATATCTCAGAATGGCTTGGGCTCTCCAGAGCAGCTACATCCTCTAAAGCTGCCAGTGTAGCTAAAAAAGGGAATGGAGTTAACAAACTATTCCTGCCACTGTAAACATCCCAGTGCCTGTCAACATATTCAGGAAACTGGAAAATTGAGCAATGCCTAGTGTTTTCAGGGCCTTCACCTTTTTCTTCCTCTTAAGTCTCCCAGGTATAAATTGTACTGAACTTAATTTTTGTTGAACTCTAACTGCAAGGGAGACTGGGAACATAGTTTTAGTTTTCTAACGTCTTCAAATAGAAGAAAGGTGAAACAAAGGCTGAGTGGTCCAAGCCTTCGTACCTCTGGAGAACTGGAAACTAACAACTATTTGTGGCCTTCCGTATTCAGACAATGGCCCAGAAACCTTAACTGCAACGCTTTAATTGATTTCATTTAATTAGAGGAGAAGCAGGTAGTCTTTGACTTAGGCCTAGAAGGATGGGTGGATGATTAATGGATGAAGATGTTTTGGGGTAGGACAGATGTTTTGGGGTAAACCAGGCGTAGGACGTTATTGCCCTGAACACTAAAAAGGGCACATTTGGGTTTGGAGTGGCAGCTTCTGATGCCAGTACCAGGTCTAAGAAGAGCACTTTAAGACATTAGAGGTGATGGTGGTCAGGGGCCCAAAACTTTCCTCACTAAGATCAAATCTACCAAGAGGGCTCGGAGGACTAAGAGTAGATAGCTGTCTCTCTGCAGTTCTCTACATCTTTCAGCTACATGGAAAATTGCTTCTCCTTTGAGCCCTAACTCAAGTTTTTTTAATCTAAATTTTACCAGCATTTCTTGCCAAGATGGCATTTTTTGCCTCCAAACTTCTATAACGTTGACTGTCCCCACCACTTGGTACTCAAATATAACATCCTCATTTTGCTCAGTAGTCAGTTCTTGTGTATTAGAATGGTGTCTCTACGTTTAGTGTTTTTCACTTTCCCTAAAAGGAAGGAAATATGGTGTCTATTCTTTTGTTCCCCTCACCTCCACCACGTTCTAGGCACCTGTACTTCCTTGGCAAACCGGGCTTCTAGTACAATTATTTCGTCTGTGTTTTAAAATGGAATCTCTTAGTCTTTTACTTTCTTCTCTTCTTCCCTCCTCTCACAATGCCTCTGTGCCTTTGTTCATGACTTTGCCAATGCTCCAGGCTCTCTGGTCCCCTCTCAGAGTTCCCTTTGTCCTTATTACTCTCTCACTTAATGTGGTTTCTTCATGCTCATCTTTACCCTAAGCCAGTCACTCCCTGCTTTCTGTATTTCCCTTCCCCACCCTAGTTTAGTCTCTAACTTTGGCTCAGTTCCCACCTCTTCTATATTTTTGTACTTTATCCCATTTGTCTCCTTAATTGGGGCCCCTAGTTTTGTTTGTTTGTTTCTGCCTCTGCATCTGTCACCTTCTGTGCTTCCGTTGTTTACTGCGCTCTCTATACATATACTGTCTCCATTTTTATTTTTTCCTTTCTGCACTTCACGCATTCTTTCTCACTCTGTACCACTCCCTTCACGCATCTCTGCTATGTTACCTTTCTGTTTATACAGCCATGTCAACATAAAGCCTCTCAGCCCTTCCAGCCAACAAGGGACTTCACCCTTTACCTACTTGTCTCTATCCAGGGCTCAGGACCTCCTTTGTCAGATGCAAAGTTCCCAACATCTATCACCTCTAAAAGCAGGTCAACACACTGCTGCACTTTTTGCAAAGATAATTCAGTATAGGAACAATCTGTATTGAATTTCAACCTGGAGGAGTTTAACAAAAGAGTCTCAACATTGAGCTGTCCTGCCTATGACATAGATTCATGGTTTGCCAGCTGCTTCTGGAGACATCTTCAGAGGAAAGATTCTTCCCTTTAGTCCTACAGTGTCTGAAATGTATATACACATACATGCATACACACATATATACAGCATGGGACTTCACTCTCCATCCATGAATGTATGTGCTTTTATATATGCACACACACAGATGCACAATACATATATAAACATAAACACACATATCTAAAATATACATATACACATTGTATATCTGTCTGCATATATAATATATAACACATCTGTATATAACATATATGCAGCATATATGTTATATGTATGTATATATGTGTGTTTCTTGTATATACAACATGTATATATGTGTGTTTCTTATAGTTGAAATTATGGTAATTGAGCTAAGCATTCAGTCAGGGCTTTATAATGAGAAGAGGAGACAGTCTCTATCAAATTCAAGATGAGCTATTTAGAGAATAAAAACTAATAATGCTGTGAAATTTTATCATATGTTAAAGATATTTAAGCCATCTCACATTACATTCTTTTATCTCTACCAACTGACTCTTATTGTTGCTTTGTTTCTTTATACATTTTCTTTAATCACATAAAATATTCCTGTGAACTGAGAAACGTACTAGAAGGGCAGAATGAAGGCAGGTTGTATTATCTAAATTTCCAAGGAGAGAAAGTAGGGCAGGACCTGGTGGAATTACCGAACTCACGCTAGCAAACAGGTGAGGACCTGACACCCAGCCAGTGCCCCTCCTTCTTCTCTCACATCATTTCTCATCCACATTTCTTGCCCCAGTTTAGGAATCGTCCAAACTCAAAACTGTATACCTCAGGATCCACATTGGGATCAGGCTGGAATTACAGGTCTTTATTTTCCATGTTTAGCTAAATAAAGTCTGACTTTAGAGGCCAAAATTACAAAAATGAATGCAATAGCTGTAATGGATTGAACTATCTTTTAAATACACATGTTTAGACATTTGGCAAAGTAGGAGTTGAGGCAAAAGGCATTTGTTGAACCCCAGTTATTTTCAGTACCACAGATATTTTACACAGCAGGAATTTAGGAGGAATTTTCACATACTAAGTATATTCTCCATACAAATCAATATTAGTAGTAATTATAAAATTGTTTACTACCAAAAAACCCGTCTACATTTTAGAATTTGTGTGTCATATTTCACTTCCTGAGGGGTGTAAATATGAATCATTTATGCCTGTGTTTGGAAGAATTAGTGTTAAAAGACTTGTTTTGGCTTGACAGAGGCATTGGAATCCACAAGATATTTGAAAAGCTCAATAAAAATAGATGAAATATAAATTATATTTATAAACGCTACCAAAACACAAAGGGCACCAAAAGCTCTCCTTTCTGCTCACCTTAGTTTCAGCAGAGTTTCAACCTGGCAAGAAGGTAGAAAGTGATTAAAGAATTCACTACAATATAAAGTTTAGCTTGCAGAAATTCCAGGTTGATAACAGGAAGAATCAAAGGCTCAACCAGTTGGGGATGTTGAGATGAGTCTGCAAAATATCTTCCTTTGAAGATACCTGATTTTGCTCTTTGCAGACAGCTGTCCCAGCCATGTCTTCACTTCTGCCCCTGAATGGCCTGCCCTTGGGATTTTGCTGCAAACCACTTCAGAGACTGGAGTGGCTTCCCAACACCAGTCAACCCTGCTTGTCCTCAGCACAGCTGGTCTGGATGACCTCGCTGATACACATTAATGGTGCAGGTTCCTGTGCTACAAGGAAAAACATGATCTCAATTTGGCTACATACTAAAAGTGCCAGTCCCTGTTGTCTTACCTAGCACTCTTAATTGCGTACATTTAGCCCTCAATTGGAGAATAATTTTGCTTCAGATTGAAAAGAAACAGCTCTAGCCTTGGTTATTTTGGCATACAAGTCTCCAATATGACTCTGTTTTCTAAGCAGACATTAATGATTCTAAAACTAATATTCATTGTTTGAAGAGGCACAGCGGCCTTGGCATTTACTTAACCTTTTGTCTCATGTATGAGACTGAGTCAGCCTAAATCCTTTTCTTAATTAATATCTTTTCTTTTTATGGCCAGCGTTATTTATTGAACAATTTGCATGTAACAATTAGAGCCATGAGAGCTTAAGAAAACTCTTCCAGCTCAGAAGTCCACCTTTTCTGATTTTTATTTATGTGTTTTTAAGGTTGTTCTGATTACACAAACTTAAGGAAAGCTTAGCTGAAGCAGTGGGGGAATAAGTTACTGCAGATACATCTTATGTGGTGATCCCACCTGCTGGAGCCCAAAGGGAAAGAAGGAAAAGATTCCTTTATTTTGAAGAAAAGATGTGATTTATGTAAGAAAACTGCAGGCCCTTTGCAAAGAATGTGGATTCATTTTAATCGAAATATCTTCAGAAAATTCACATAAATGTTAGCCATTGTCTATAGGGGTGAGGCATAACTCTAAATAAATCAATATACTCAAGGAATGGAGTGTCACATTTAATATTTTTCTTTAAAAATAACAGGAAAAAAGTAAAAGTAATAAACTATTAAAAAAATTCATCTATGACCCCCAAAAGTGAATGACTATTTGCCATCTTCCTTCAAATTCCTGTCATATAAATTTGACACAAGTATAATCATAGTATAGAACAGTGTTTTTGTATATAGTTTGTCTTTCATTTTTATTGATATATTGTTTTCAATTTGTTGTATTGAATAGGTGCATAATATTCAAGTAATTGGATGTGCTCAGTAACTAAATCAATCCCATTTTGGGGGTACTGTATTCTTTATAATGTTTTGTTATTTAATGTAATATTGCAATAAACACATTTGAAGAATATAGCTTGTCCACTTGTTGCCATAGAAGTAGAATTACTGAGTGAAGCAGAATGTTTTTTTCGTTTCCTCCTTTTTGGTAACAATATTTCACAGTATATTTTGGTCCTAACCATGTAGAGTAGATTGGTTTGACAACCTTGCCTTTGCTGCATATTATTTAAATTTTTGAAGTTACTCTAAATGGAATTGAGTAAAACACATACAGTCCCTTGATAATTTAGAGTTGATGGTCCCAAAGCCAGAATTTATTGTTTCAAATCATGTTATTCAGAAGCTTGATTCTTCTTCTTAATCTAGACAGCACATTGAGCAAAACCAAATCTTTTTCATCTTTAAGGTGCTTCCAGGACCTCAAGCTTACTGTTAAATCGCTGGATGCCAGTAATCATCTAAGACTCCAGGTGGAAGTGTAGAAGATGTTTCTGAAGGTATATTGATTTATATTTTGACTTGTATTTAATATGAACTTATGATGTGATTTTTCCCCCTTTCTGAGAGGAAACCAGAGGGTGCAAACTCCTTATTTGAGGGTTCTAGTGAATCAAGATTTTACTCCAGAAAATGCAATTTTTTTCCTTTCCCAATTGGCATCTCAAAGACATTTCAAGTACCCATATTACCAGATATTAAGCACTTCAGTAAGAAATTATCTAAATTTCCCCATTTGCTCCTTGAAGACTTCTTGCAGGCTCTTTTCAGATTTGCCTGTGGAGTGCATATCTTCCTGCGCACATCACTGACTTTACTCAGGTAGTAGAAACACTTCTGTGTAATTCCAGTGCTCTCAGCACATGGCAGATAAGAACTGCAGCTCATTACAGTGTCATGGTACATTTTTCTCGAGGAAGTAACTTCTAGAAAAAGGAAAGGCTAAAGGTCTAATTAGAGATTAGAAATTTTTATGTAAATATCAATAAGGAGTAAAAAATAGGTGAATGATTTTGCATGTTAATAACACTGAAACAAACACCCTTGAACGTTTCTCCTTACAGTCAAGAACATTTCTGTAAGGTAGATACATAGAAGTGACATTACTTGGTGGTGGGAAATGGTTATCTCCAATGTCTCTCATCTTTGCCAAATTTCTCTCAAAATGGTTTTAATCATTTTCTTATATTGTCAAGATCCTTGGTGTTATCAGACTGCAGCTTTTGTCTAAGAGTTTTAAAATAGCATCTCCTTGTTGTTTTAATTTGCACCTGCTAATCACTACTGGAAGGGAACATTTCCCCCCTATCTGTTCAGTGGTGAATAGGGCTTCCCTTTTCATTCTAGCCTCATAATTTTCAGAGAAATGAAATGACCTTGACTCAGTCTCCAAGGCCCTCCTCAAGAATCCTAAAAAAGCCTTGGGCCCTCTCTTCTCAGAATGTGATACTCAAAGGCATCACTTCTCTAGGGTTGCAAGCCAAACAGTTTAGAGCCAACTGTCATGTAACAGCAAGCCAAGTCCACCAACCTGTCCTTCCACCAACGTGGCCACACTCCCTTAGGTTCTGGATGACATTTCTGTCTTGGAGACAACTCTGGAGTATTATAATCTATTACCATGTTGTATCTTAGTTATTATTTAGTACTTTATCCAACATTAGTTGCAGCTTAGGTAAGATTCTGAATAGGATGAAGAGGGATGGTTACCTAGAATAAAGTGAAAGACATTAATTTTAACTAGATGATAAGCACCTTAGGATAGAATTGTGTCTGACAGTAATAGTAACAGGGTAATAGTATTTCGGTAATGTCTACAGTATATTAGGCACTATGCTAAACATTTTTATGTACAATATTTCATTTACCTTCACAAAAATACAGTGAGGTAGACATGATCTTCATTTAACAGATGAGGAAACTGAATGTTTGAATTCACAGAACAATTCCATAAAAAGAGGATAAAACTCAATTTTTAAAAATGGAGAAAAGATTTGAATAGGTGCTTTACTAAAGAGATATGGGTGGCAAATAAGCTCGTGCGAAGATGCTCAATATTATTAGTCGTTACTGAAAAGCAAATATAAACCATAATGAAATGCCATTACACATCTATTAGAATGACCTAAATTAAAATGACTGTTGATGCCCAGTGCAGACAAGAATGTGAATCAACTAAAAGTCTCATACATTGTGGTGGGAAAACAATATGGTACCATTGCTTTGAAAACTCTTTGGCAGCTTCTTTTGAAGTTAAACACACACTTACCATATGACCCAGCAATGCCACTCTTAGATGTTTATGCAAGAGAAATGAAAATATATGCCCACATGATAGACAATACCTGTACACAAATATCTGTAGTGGCTTTATCCAAAATCATCAAAACTGGAAACAGTTCAAAAATCCATCAACTGATGAATACATAAACAAATGGAATCCCACTCAGGAATAAAAGATATGAACTACTCATACATGAAACAAGGCTAAGTCTTAAAAGCATTATGCTAAGTGAAAGAAGCCAAAGTCAAAGGGTTATAATTTGTATGATTCCACTTATGTGCCATTTTGGAAAAGGCAAAACTAGAGGGACAAAAATTAGATTGTTAGTAGGTATGGGGATCAAAATAGGACACTGACTACAAAGGATCAACAGGGAAATTTCTGGGAAGACAGAAATGTTCTTTACATGAATTATGATGATGGCTATATGCCAGGACACATTTGTCAAAACTCATCAAACTGTACCCTTAAAAAGGGTGAATTTTACTGTATATAAATCCTATTTTAATAAACTCTGACTTTTAAAAATGTTCCTGTGGGATAGTGCTTTTAATTATTTTAATCTGGGTATTCCCAGCATCTTAGACTAGGGCCTGCCACATAGTAGGCATTTAATAAATTAATAATCAAGTTAATTAAAAAGAAAAAGGATACCTTGACCATGAATAATAACATATTTTGTCTATTTCCCTGTTTTCTTTGGAGTAGTCCAGCCACGCTCTCTCACGCCTGGCACCATTTCTGTAAGCTCACACTTATGCAAGTGATATTTCTGTGAAGCCGACCCATGAGTAATTTCTGAGTAGGTATTAAAACACCCTCACGTCTACAAGTCTAATATATTAATAAATGTGCTGTTTTCAATGAGACATCTAAATTTGCATGCACCGTCCTACTTGTTATGTTCAGTGCTCAATTTTTTAATGTTTCTTGGACACTAGCCAGTAAGTCTGAGTCCCTAGTTAGTTCATCTATTACTTTCTCTCCACAATAGATTTGGGTCTCCGCCAAGAAATGGACTAATATTGCATACAAAACTCTATAATGCATTTCCTGATCTTCTGATATTTCCTTTCTGAGTTAAGAGGGGGGAATACACAGCCACACACGCACATACACACACACAAATCCTATCTATACACACAATCTATCCAAGTTAGGTAAACATTTTTTATTGCCATTATTAATATCGGATGCCTTCTATAATCCAAATGTTTGCCTGTCCATTTACATGATCCTCTCACCCTGAGGACTGGAAGGGAACAATGAGTTGTAAAATCTGATGATGATCAAAGCTGATGCCTCTATGTGGGGGAAAAAAAAAAGCCAGGATTGTAGGAGCCCTCATTTCCACAGGAAAAGCACATTTTCTGCATTCAACTTGGCACATTCTCGGTGTCTTAATTTCAGTGATTCCAAAATGAGATGCTCTTGAAGATGGGAAAGGTTCTGTGGTGAAGAGGGGGCCTTTTCCTCCCCCACCTTCATTTCCCTTAAAACATAAGTACAGAACTAATAGAACTAATGAATGCTATTAAAGATACTTATTGAAATGATTCTGATTTGTATCTGATGACTAACTAACCTATTATTGCACTTCTTGGGCAGAGATTAATGGGAAATTCTTGAAGAATAAAGACTCTAACAAGCCTTAGAAATATGTGTGGGCCCAGACTGTACCACGTGACCTCAGAAAACTGAACCCTGGCTGTTAATATCCTTGACTAATGAACCAAGGCTACAGTCCGTGCTAGCAAAGTGTCAAGAAATAAGTAACCAGAGAGGTGACCTTTTAACATGCTTCTAAATGTAATTTTTAACAGAACAGTGTCAATAAATTCAAATTCCCATATGCTTTTGATCTGATATGGAAGTGCAATGCATCAATATCAGACAGCAAAGGGAGGAAAGAAGAAAGCTGGAGAAAAAGGATAAAAAAAGGATCTAAAAGAATAATCTACTTTATGACACTAAACACCTTTCCTTCACGAAGGTAAAACTGTAAGAAATCCTGGTTCTCTCTTTCATCATTATCACCACCGTGAGTATATAATTAATAATAACAATTGCAGAATAGTACTATTAATTCCCTTAAGAACTGTTGTCATTGCTTAGACTTGAAATAGATTGGATGACCTGCCATCAATGCCTCTCCCCCTTCCAGCTCTCGAATTTTCCATTTCCAGCTAGAGTGGCTCATGGAACTCAGGAAAAAAGTTCACTTACTAGATTTTGGGTTTATTATAAAATGGTGTAACTCAGGAACAGCGAGATGGAGGATGCACAAAGCAAGGCATGAGGGAAGGGGTGTGGCGTGTCCGTGTCATCTCCCAGCGGGCCTCTCTCCCAGTGTCTCCATGTTCACCAACCTGGAAGCTCTCTGAACCCTGACCTTCTGGGGTTTCATGGAGGCTTCATTACATAGGCATGATTGATTAAATAATTGGCCATCAGTGATTGAACTCAATCTCCAGCCCCTCTCCTCTCCTTGGAGATCAGGAGGGTGGGGCTCAAAGTTCCAACCCTCTAATCATGTGGTTGGTTCCTCTGGCAATAGACCCTGATTTAGGTCCTCCCCAGAGTCATTACATTAACATAAATTCAGGTGTGGTTGAAAGGGGGTTGTTATGAATATCAAAAGACACCTTTATCCTTCTTATTACTGAGGAAATTTGAAGGATTTTAGGAGCTCTGTGCCAGAAAAGGAGAAAAAGACCAAATGTGTATATCTTGTTATAAATCACAATATCACAGATGGAGGGAGCACAGGATGTGAGCCTGGAGAAGCAGGATAGAGCGATATAGTAATATACCCTGCATGCAGAGCTCAGCAGCTTGGGCTTAGTCGTGCAGGCAGTGGGGAGTTGCTGAGGGACTGCAGGCAGGAGATATCCTGGTTGCACTTGTAGGGCAGTGCCTTCTAACAGGATGGGGACTGGCGACAGCAAAGTGGTCAGGGGCTGCTGCAAAGATTCTTTGCATACCTGAACTAGCATGGGGCAGCCAGAAAGCAAAACTACAAGATTTGAGAGAAGTTTTCTAGGATGACATTGACATACTTGGTAACCCATTGGGTTGTCAACTTGGAGAGGGGTGAGGAGTAAGGAAAACAAAATAGGGAACCCAGGAGAAGAAGGAGATTTAGGACATTAGAAAGCCCAACTATCTGAATTTTCTCACTACGTTTTAACGTTTTTTACTCCATCTGGTTCTTCCTCCTATTTTAGAAGTCTTGAAGATTGAGGGATTTCTCCAGATTCTTGAATTTTACTTAGAGAAATCCTTCACCAGGCATGAAAAAAGTAAAATAACCTGTCTCTCTTAGAGAACTGAAAAAGTTCTTTTCGTTTGGAATATTTAAAACATGGCATGATTGTTAGGAGGTGAGGAAAGGGAGATAGGTGGAAAGGAGGGGAACAAAACACAACCCAGAGCTTCATGAGAAGTGAGAGGAGAGGAATCCTCAGAGCCCTCCATGGGAGGTGGAAGGCGGCGACTTTTATCCCTCTGTGTTGAATTCCACCGTGTCTGTGTCCTTGGGAGTTTGCAGTCAGAGCTTAACCTGGGACCATTCTGGGTGGGCACATCTAGCCTGAGGCAGAAGCCAGTCCTACTGGACATACTGAAACAAATTTTTTAAATCATAAGGGAGAAATTGGATTTGAGGGAGTCTGTTTGACAAGACCTGGAGCTCCTATAAATGAATTTTCTTAAATCTAGAGGTGGGGTCAGGGGTAGCGGGTAGGGGCAGGGGAGAATATTTCCTTTCTGTCCTTAACAAACCAGTAAACAAATCATTACAGAAAAGACTCAGATACTTCTCACCCATCCTTTTTAAAGTGTTAGCTGATAAGAGCTAATGCAATTAAGGACTACCAACTTTGAGTGCTACTTTTTAGTTTAAATGAATAAATTCTCAATGACAAAGGATCCTTCAAGGTCCAAAGGAATCTCCCTTTTAGAGCAGGGATTCAAGACTGTGAACAATTTTCAGCATCATCCTTACTGTCTTCAGTTATCTTAACCAGCAATCACTGAGTCGTACAATTTGCAGCCATGTTGCCTGCTTTGCAAGAATTAAGTCCAGTACTATTGTGTCCCCATTACTGACGAAGAAACTGAGTTTTAGAGTTTATGGTAAACTTGGTCAACATCTCACAGTGGGAGACATGTTTTGAGAAGCTACAAGCACCCAAGGACTGGGCCAGAAGCTTTCAGACCTCTCAGATTGATTTTATTTTCCCCATTTTACACTAATGCTCGAAGGGCTCGGTAACTTGCCCAGGGTCACCCTGTTTGTAATGTAAATGCCCTAATTGTCCTTAATTTTAACCACATACAATTTCTTCCAAGGTACACGGAGTGTGGGAGGCCCATTCACAGTAGATGTTTCTTTATTTTCTTCCCTGTGAGTTCAGAAAGGGAGTGAAAACTAGATATGTCCCGGTGTATCCTCTTGATCAAAAATTAATTGTTGAAATCTCATTACTTTTGCCAGCAAATGGTCTAAAGATGGGTGTACGACTGACTCACTTCTGGCCTGCAAGATAAGAGTTGGAAGCCTGCTGAGGAGGGCAAGACTCCTGGAATGAAAACACAAAGCTTCAGAAGGATGAGACCTTTGCCAGTCTTCTGTCTGGAAAGCAGAGGTAAGGCTTGGAGCAATAGCAGCCATCTTATGATCATAAAATAACAACCATAGGGTATGAGTCCCAAAGCCGATAGACGGAAGATGACGGAGCACAAACACACACAGTGCCTGTGCCCATTATGACATTTTTCAGTCACTGCACTAAGACTACTTAGATCTGCTGCTAGGTTCTGTGTGCTTGCCTGTTTGGTTATTTGCAGCTGAATACTTTCCCAACTGAGGCACTGAGCTCCTGGGCTTGTCTGTGTCTGTGGAATACAGCAAAGTTGTATCCACCAAATGCAACTCATCATGTAGGACTTGCCTGGATTAATCAACAATTTCCAGCCTTTTCTCTTGGAATACTTCCTTGTTTAGAATAATAGTCAAAAAGCAATAGTAAGAAGTCGCACCCCTGGTAATACCTAACTGCCAGTACTTTCTAAGGGAAACGGAAAATGAAAGTAAGCTGCCACCAGGAATCCCTGGCCAGATACTACATAGCTACTCAGTGTTTAGGTTAGACTGCATCAACATTATGAGAAAAAGAATTAATCACACGCATTACCTTTAGCTGAGTATCTACCCTGTACTCCATGCAATGCTTAGCACTTTACATTCACTATCTGATTTGAATATTCCTTTAGGTGGTTGTTATATTGATCACTATTTTAAAAGTGAAGAAATAAAGCTTGAAATCGATAGCTCGTTCAACCACATGTTCAGTGGGAAACTGACATGGTCAAGATTTGAATTCAGGTCTTTCTTACCACAAAGGTATTGGTCTTTAAAACCAAACAATTGGTTGAAATGACTGAAACCACATGAAGTGAAATCAAATGAAATTCAAATGAAATGAATGAATCCAGTGGTTGGATATCTCCTTTATTTACTGATTACCTGCAAAAACCATGAACACCATTGAAAACCAAGTTCATCAAAGCCACCTGGTTGTTCAACTAAGGTACCATTAACATGTCCACTGTGTACATTTGCAACCCTGGAATCCGAGGGACCACACTTCCTTTTGAGATCCTTCTCTTCCCTGGGTCTAGTAGAGTTCACTTCAGCTCAAAGAACCATTTCTCTTCTGCCTTGAGGATGTAAAATTGACCAGGAGACATTCCCTGTCTGCAGACTGTTTTCAGTCTGGCAGTCAAAACAAACGTGCATAGGTATAGTGCCCAGCACTTTGGAGATAATCAGTAAATGGTGCATGAGTAAACAAATAACTGGAATAAATGAATAAGTGGACAGCAGCTGGCTGACTGGACTTTTGGTTTTATTATCAGTGGTTGACGCTCGCTGTGTTGTCACTCTTGAGGCTTGGGTAAGTGTCTCACTGCTAAAACAAGCTATTTCCCCCTCAATTTGATTCTATTACTGCAAAAAATTATCTCACTGAGAGAAAACACTTTCCTGTTCAAGAGCACTGTGTTGGTTGTCTCACTGACGTCTCTGCCTCATGCGCCTAAAACACGTGGATGGCAACAGAAGCATCAGTGCATTGTGTTGTCACTTGGTTGTCATTCCAAAAGCATCATCAGGCTGTTGACCCTTGCAGTTAATGCTTTCAGGGAAAATATACACTAAGCACTTGAAAAACTACCTTGTGGGGTGATCTAATTGTTAGTTAGATAACTGAAAATACCAGTAAAGGAATAAAGATATTTATGATGTGTATTTGACTTTGAATTTCTGTTTGAAAACGTACAGGTAAAAAATATAACCAGTGAATCCTTTGGAGATAAAGGATTTCATCATTGCTATTTATTGCTACATGTGCATAAGAAAGCATGCTCCAGCAGAGATACTTTATTTTCTCTTTCCTTGTTACATTAATGTTTGATTATATATCCATCTGAGTGAGGCGGTGGAAGTTGGAAGCAGGGGAAAGAGCATGCATATACACATTTTCAAAGGTGGCTTATTTGTGAGTTGATTTCACTACACAAGCATTTGCTAAATAACCCCCGTCCCCCAGACAAGGTGATGGAATAGTAACTAAAATTCTGGTCTCACATTCCCAACTGCCTATTGAACACATTTCAGACACTGTTCTTTTAACAGGCCCCATACTCAGCTACATTTCATTTCTAATTCCTAACCCCAAACCTCTGCTCTTAGTCTCAGCCTCAGTTAACCTCAACAGCATTCACCATGTCTCTCAATTTAAAAAATTCTTGTAATTATCTTTGATACCTTATCTGTTATCCAATATATCAAGTCCCTAAGTTTATGGATATAGATATAACCCTTTATACATTTTTCAAAATTCCACTCCTCCATCCTAGACTCTTACCTTGAGAGGCAATGTGACATTGAGGTTAAAAGTTAATAGTCTAGATATAAATGTGGATTCAAAGTCTGTCTGGCCCTATATGTCAATAGCTGTGTGTCCTTCAGAAAACAACTTAACCTCACTGAGCTGGTGTCTTCATTTGTAAAATAGGGATAACAATGGAATCTACTTTGTAGGCCTGTTATCTTAGGTAGAGCTTGGTACGTGGTAATATTCTCAAACGCACAACATTATTCCCAGCAGTAGCAGGAAGAGGAGGGTCAGTGGTGTACCAGTTAGGATAAATGAAAACTTATTATCTCGTACAATAGGAAGAATATGGATTAATTAAATCAACAGTTCAACAGTGTCACAGAGAGCCCAGGTTCTTTCTTTCTGCTCCCCCACATGGTCAGATGTTTTGCAGAATCACATCTGAGCATGGAAATGTCACGTGGAAGGAGCTGTCCAGCCCACTACCTCTTTATAAAAGGAAAGAAATGTTTTTCAAAAGCTCCCAGCAAAATTATCTTCACATCCCATTGTTCAGACCATGTCACATGGCACACCCTTAGCCAGTCACTAGCAAATTTAGTGGATTTTCCACAAATGCCTTAGACTAATCAGGATTTATTCCTGAATTGGGGGTGAGGGTGCCTCACCGAGAAGTGGATGCACCAACATGACTGGAATTCCATTCCAGGTGAAGGGGTTAGAGCTGGGCTGTGGGACAGGAAACTGTAACTGTAGATGAATTTTAAGTTGCTACAAATATGTTTCAGGAAAGAATAGCTTACACATACTTTTCTAGTTTTTGTCATACTTAATTTCCTAACATGAGATTGGTAGGATACTTGCTAGTGGGTGTTGGCAATCTGAAGACACGTGGGACTCACTGTGGTACATATTTTCCATTTTTATTAATGACTACAGATTTAAGACTATAGTAGTTACTAATTTCTTGAGGCCATATTAATTTATGAAGATATATATATATATATATTTCAGTTACTAGACCACAGAAATATATACCTTCAAATATTAATGTTAAAATTTTGATGCTCTCTGAATGAGAAAACAACCCCTGAGTGTATAATTTGGTAACCTTAATAGAGCTTATTGAGCTTTTTAAAGACAGTTCCTATTTCTTAATACTATTTGATGATTAATGATACATTGATTGAGAATTAACAGCTATCTTGTTTATACAATTCATTTAAAGGGCTGTTAAGCCTCAAGCTATGATTTAAAAATATTATCTAGGCTCAGTTTAGCATTCATTACACTAAACATCTCATCCAATGGCAGTGCAGAAAAGTAAATACCATTTCATCAGCAAAAGACGGAAATGCTAATTGACAGCTGGCAGAGTCCAATCAGATTTCTCTGCATACAACTAACGGGCTACTTTTGTAGCATCTGTTACATTTTGCTTATCGACCCTGCTTCCTTCATTTACTCTTCTGGAAAAGAGAACAGAAGTGATAGCATGTGAACCTGCAAAATAAAAGAAAAAATAAATGCCCAGGTATATGAGGTCTTAGTTTGTAAGAAACAAAGACCATGGTAATTTTTGCTATTTATCCTAAAGTCTTTGAGGGAGAAGTGTGAAATTTAGTCAGGTGTAGGGGTCTGAATTTGGATGCTATGATACCAGATACTCAGATTTTAGCAAATACAACTGATGTGGATAGAGAAATCAGAATACTTTGTATGGAAAAAGTTACTACAAAATCCAGGCTTTATTATTTTGCATTTATGTACAGAGCTGTGTAGGAATTTAGAAATCTCATCCAAATACTCTTTTTTTTTAAGGGCCCAAATATTCTTTTTTCCCCCCTCCCTTTAATCTCCAATTAGTTCTCCTGATCATCGGAAATGCTCACCTAGTAGAAAGCACAGGTGAGGAAAATGTTTTTTTAGATCTGGAATTTCCTTTGTTCCACACCCAACCAATTTCTCTAGTTAGTCACAACCTTTCCACCCTACCCTGCCCCTCTCCCCGACCCCCACACTCATAGAAAAAGTAGCAAAGGAAAGGAGAGAAAAGAGAAGAAAGAACTAGAGGGAAATGGAAAAGACCAGCCATTTAATATGTTTGCCTACGTGGCATTCTACCTTTGAACCTTCCAAATGCAACTTCATACATTGTCTTTTGACATTATGCAGTTTGGAATCCTGAAAGCTCTCAGTTTAGACAACTAAATTATTGCTTGTCAATTTAGCTTGGGATGAAGGACAGGTGTTTTGTTTCACAGTAAAACTCCATTTAGAGCTTACACTGGCTCTAAATCCAATCCCAGTGTCTTGCTGGGGGCTGGCATTGAAGTGTATCACAGTAGGAATTATCAGTCGGGGTCCCAGCAGTCAATCCACCTTGGTTCCTCTGGATGGACACGCCTAACGCTGTTTAAAAGCAATTGAGATAAAGACTCCTTCGAGCTCCAAGGGTCATAGCTTGTACTGATATTCCACTACCATTTTGCCTCCAACAAAGGACTAAGATGAGCAAAGCTGAAAATTTCTGTTAGAAACCAATGCAATTCTTTATGGTTTTTTGGTAAATATTCGTTAGGATGGTGTTTTAATGTATTGAACAGTTGTCTATTTTCCTATTTCCATTTCAGAGAAACGGTATAGTGGATCGTTCCTTAACAGGAAATTTTTCATAAGAACATAAGCATTTGATACTCTGAGGTGCTTAATGTAAAAGGCCTAGTAAAGTGGCTAAAATGATCTCATTACAAGTTGAAAGATAAAAGCTTCTTCATTTCTCCACACTCCTCCACTCTGCTGTGGTTTTCAGCATTTCTAGTCATCTATTCTAATCTATGCAAAAATCAAAAAGAGTCACTCATACCTATTACCAGGGTATAAGAGAACTCTCAGCAAGTCTAAGGAAACTGAGTCGTAGTTCTAGGAAAGTTCTGCATTTTTTTCGCTCTACAGTAGAAAGTGATCAGTGGGGCTTCAGCTAACATGGGTAGGACTAGTGTATACATAGGTCTGGTAATACTAATTCAATATACTTTTAAAGTAATGAAGGTTTTAAGGTGAAAGAAGCCTTAGCTCAGTATCTGCCCCAACTCCACCACCAGTTTAAAGATGCTTGTTAAGTAACCTAAGATCAACGATCAAAGTAGTTCATGACAGAGACAGGGTTAGAGCCAGGTATTCTGATCAGAAAACCGGTTTTCAATCTAGCATGTTATCTTGAATTGAATTTTTATGCAAATTATGTTTAGACCTCTTTGTGGGGTCCCATGAGTCTTTTATGATCAAGTGTTAGGCCCTTTGTAGGCACGTAAACTTTTCAGTTAAAGTTTAGTTTAGAGGATATTGTAACTACCTGTTGATTATGATTGTTATATAGACTCTGCTCAATTTTGAATGTAGTAATCTCTTTTATTATTCCTGAAAATGCTTAGATTAGAATGGAGGTTCAGTGAAAAAGTTCTACATGAGCTTCAATAAATTAAGACATTTCTTTCAATGGGTTTGTGAGACATCTTGAAGATAAAGCACTATCTTATTTATTATCAATCATTCAGGGCCTATTATATTAATGTCTTGTCCATAAAAAAGACCTTAATGGGTATTTGTTGAATTTCTAATTTGATGTATTTGGTTCAAGTTCCTTGTGCTATATATTATCTGCAATTCATTTGACCAGCTACAAACTAAATTAATTTCTTTGAGCTAAATTACCTGTTAACCAACCACACTGTTATTAGTCCATCTTTGCCTTAATGTTCACAGCTAGGAATAAGGTGATCAGATAGGAGCATGACCCAACCAAATCTCTTTGATTTGGCTATAGCGTGTGTAGTAGGGGAGATATAATTGAGAAGAATATAGTTTGGTCTTCTTGACTCTCAAAAATGTCCTGTATTAAAATAGACAAAATATCTGACTCGCAGTCTTTAAAATAAATGACCCAATATGTTTTTCATGTGTCAAGAGGAATCACCAATACAAGACTATTGTGAAAAATCAAGTGAGATTAAAGGTGGTGGTAATAAAAATGTCAAAAACACTATGTAAACAGAATGACATTGGGAGTAGTATTAACTGAAACACAAATAGTAACCCTGAACTTTACTACATATTCCGGGGTGAGAGCAGGAATCTTGGGTCAATTCTTAACAAACAAACAGACAGAAGGAGTTCTTCAGGTTCTAGGGCCAACGACCGAAGACATAAAACACGCAGTAATTGACAACCCAGGGTATCCCTACTGGCCTTTCCTTCTTATTCTGTCTGCGAAAAAGAAATTCATTCAAATGCATGGTTGACAACGAAATGGAAGTTTTATCACATTGCCCTATTGTTGACCTCAAAGCTGACCTCCAGATCACCCCTCAGTCAAAATGTTAGAGGAGTCACTGGATGCGATTTTAAGCTGGATTCAGCTGAGTATTCTGAAGAGAAAGCCAGAGTGTTGTATTTCAGTGGTTGAGGGCCCCTCTGGCATGATTGACTTTGATGATATCATCAATTTATCAGCCTAATGCCAGGATCTGTTTCATCCTTCATTTTCCAGGTATCTCCTAAACGTTTAGGAACAGGCTATCTACATTTGCTTGCATTGCAAAAGATTAGTATTATTGGATCTGTTCTGCAAGTGACCTCTAAATTCTAATTTTAGAATTTACCTAGATAAAAAGTAAGTGAAGAGGTTAGAACTAGAACTCAAATAGAGGGTGTGGTATGGGTGAATTTTTAGCCTGCACTTTTTCTGTTTTGTTTTTTTTTGTTGTTGTTCTTGGGTTTTTTGTTGTTGTTGTTCGTTTTTTGTTTTTGAGGACAAATAAATTACCTGTTCAAGGAATTAGCTATTGAAAGGAGTCAGCCAATTAGGTCTAAGTGTTATATAACATAGTACATCATAGTATGTAGTTGAATTGTTTTTGACAATTTTTTTTAGTTCTTTGGCCTTTTTAAAAAATAAATTTTACTCTATAAGAAATCACACAAGCATAATGTAAAACAGTTAATTTATTAAGCAGTTCAGTCAAAGCTACTCCATGGAATTACATACATCAGTTGACTCCTTGCCTTTTTACCCTGAACATTTAAATGCCTGTAGTTTTTTAAGGTTCCTGAAACCACATACACCCAGTCATATTCAGAAGATTGAATGGGGTTTACATACATTTGTACTACTATTTTTGTGTCTACAAATATAGCTTAAATTTAAGTTAATTTAAAATGTATGATTGCATTTTTCATTTTCTTACATGTGTATAACTGTTGTCATACAAAAATGGCCTGTGACTTTTTTTGGCACTAAAAGAAGGTGTTCTTTTTGTTCAGAAATATTGGAAATAATAGCTTAAATCAAATGACAATCTTTTTTCAGTCTTCAGTCATTATAGCATAAAGTAGATACATGTCTAACTTCCTTCCACAGGAAACTGTCCCTGCCAAATAGTTTACTCTGGGGACTTTCTAAATGTAAAACTCATTTTTACTCTTTGGCCTATAGGCCTTGACACGTATGAACTACCTCTTAATTATCTGTAAGAATTGTAGAGACTTGTTAGGTATCCCAATCATGGTTCTGTGATCATGTGGCACTTAGGTTTGAATGGAAGATTCTGTCAACCAAATGAATGCTAAATTCATCAAAACGGTATTTTTACAATATAAAAATAAACCCTTAAGCTTTTATATTCACCAGGTCCCAGAAGATGAAGTTCTAATTCATTCAAATAATATTTAACCTTCATCACAATTTGGTCTCAATCTACCAGCACCTTATACTCTAGGGTGGGTGTCAGTAAGCTTCGTCCACAAAGGGCCAGATAGTAAATATTTCAGGCTGTGTGGGTCATACAGTCTCAAAGCTACCATCTCATTCTGCTGGGTAGAGAAAAGGCAGACACAGACAACATGAAATGAATGTGTGTTGCTGTGTTCCAGTAAAACTCACTCATGGGAACGGAATTCTGAATTTCACATAATTTTCACATGTCATAAAATAGTCTTCTTTTGATTTTTTGCAACCACTTAAAAATTTCAAAAGAACATTTGTACCTCACGGCCTGTGCGAGAACATGTGGCAATCCGGATTTGGCTAGTGGGCGACAGTCCGCAGGCACGTAACACCAGAGCCCTGGTGAGGTGCATATCTTTTCTGAACGTACCCTGAGTTTCTGTGCTTCCCTACTTCTCCTTATATAGTCTCTATGTCCTATGTCTTTCTCCTTTCTTTGCCTAACTAAACATTATTATTGTGAAAGTGAGCTCAAGTCACACTATCTCTGGGAAGCCCTGCATGATTATAACTCACCCTTCCACACTGAATCAAATTCTTATTACACTGGATTCCAACAGCACTTTGCACATTCCTGTTATAGGAACAGTGCAAAAACGTTTAGAAGGCATTTGCTAAGTATTTCTTGAATATATCAACACATGAACAAATGAAGGATGGAGACGCATAACTTGAACCAACATTGTTTACTGAGCTATTTCCACAGCCTGAGTGTTAGCGCCACGTGGGCGGCTAGTTGTACTCATCTTTCTATCCGCAAGGCCTGAAAAGTGCATGGCATGGGGTAATATATTAGTAGCTTTTTATTGAATTAATGTTTTGAGGGTATATCTGAGAGACACACCTATGGAGAGTGGATTCTATGCTTTATGGATATTTTTATGTGTCTGGGTTGCAATAGTTCTATCCAATTCTCTACAAAACTGCCATACCTAGACCCCTCAAGCTAAGTTAGTTACACACATCCGCTTTCCTGTCACTACTTGTAGACACATGCTTGTTTATGTTTGGCTAATTAAAATTAATCACCCTAGCTCTCCCTTCCCTTCAAGGGCATTACTTCCCATTAACTTCAATGAAGCTTGTTTGACTTCAATGGAAGTTTTCACCTGCATAGGGACAGTGAGGAATCAGGACAAATATCTTTAAGGCTGTCATTTGTCACCGTGAACAAAAGAAATAGAGATCCTTAGGCGTGAGGCACCGTGGCACACTTCATGTGCCTCTCTTAATTCTATCCTTGCTGACAACCTGTGACTGCCACATGAAAGGAAGCATCAGAATTATAATTGAATGCTTCTGAAATATCAGAGACAAGACCTCCAAAAAGGCGGTTCACAAACTTATTCTTTGGCAAGGTTAGTGATTTGAGTACCTACAAATGGCCAGGACACTGTTGACAGCATTTCCAATGCAGAGCAGATGCAGTCACTTTGAGTCCATGTGGAATAGCAAAGCGTGGTAGCTTAACTTTCTTCTGCCAGCATGCAGCTCTCTGACAGCCCTCTGCCATTCAGGACACGCCAGAGCAGCATAAATTAAAAGAGGGAAAGAGGCATCTGAGCAACCCCAGCAATATCACAGCCTCCCTGCTCTACAACTTGAGCATTTTCTTCATCGTGTATTTATTTCATGCAGAAAATGGCAAAATAGAGGTGCCAGTGAGGTGCGAAATTCCACAATGTTTAAGGTTCTCTAGATATCAAAATCTAAGTCAAGCTAGACATATTGTTGCTAAAGGCCACTAAGTTACCTAATTATCAAAGGGAACAGCATGGCATTCCCCCAGAAATGACTGTTCCAGAATCCCCATCTTAATTATACCATATAGCAACTGCATCGACTGTATTTTCATAACTTCTTTATAGGACTATTTGCCAATATTTAAATGAGATAATATAAATATAAATCCCCAGCTTGAAGGCTTGGCACTCAGTTCTTCTTGACATCCCTCTCTCTTTGGAATTAAAAAGAATGATTAGCTGAATAACCTAGAAAAAATACACAGTAACTGATCGCAGGGCAACGTGCATCCCCACAGACAGAGATGAGGGTGTAAGGGAAAAACTGGTATTTATTGAATTCCAAGTCCTGCAGCTGGGGCTTTATGTCTGTTATCGCACTTAAATGTCCTAAATTGTTCATAAAGAAGTTGCTATTGCCTGAATTGATATTTGGAACTTGTAATTAAAAATTTTTTATTTTAGTTTAGTTATAAAATGAACTGTTTCCTAAACTTTTATTCCTCCTCTGCTTGTCCTGGTTAATTTGTTTCTCTCCATCTAAACAAAATATCTCTTCTTCCCTGAAATTCCATCATTAAAGTCACCCTTTTAGTTTAAGGCACTCTGCAAAAGTCTTCTATTAAAGTATTCATTACCTGGGTTAGATAAACCACTTAAGCCACTACAGTACACCGAAACTTTGACAGAAATCAAGTAGTCAGATTAAAACTATGTTGCCTTTGGGAGAAAAAAATAAATAAATAGTACTCTGAGATAAAGCTAGGTCTTAGATATAAAAACCAAGACTCATTCAGGTATGTGGGTTCTAGCCTACATGGGGTAGTGGGCGGACACCGTGTTTCATAGTGGCGGGGGATTGCATGGATACACAAGCATCCTGCTTAGGAGTGCACTAAAATCAAATCCACCTGCTTACAGTTCTGATGAGGACAGAGGGCACTGAAGTAAACGTAGAACTCTCTTCTGTCTCTCTTTCCCATCTTCCAACCAGAAGGTCCTCTGCCTTCTTTGGTATCTGCTTTCCAGTGGAGTGGCAGATACACACCGTGTGGGCTTCAAGGCAGGCACTTCACTGAAAAACAAAGAATTGCAATATTGATCACCATAATCAGAGCTAAAGCCTGAAGCTGGATTTGGATGGGAGACTAAGCCAATCTCTCAGTCAACAAAGGAGATGTTTCTACTGGCAGAGGTTTCCAGTTCCATTTCTCAGATCCAGAGAGAGGTGCTCTCTGGAGAGTTTTTTTCTCATTGTTTTAGCTTCTTCTGTTCGTTTATTTTCCCCCATAAGCATAGCTTAGCAAACCTCCTTTTAACATCCTCTGCCTCTGATGCCCATGTAAATGTACTAGGATCCCCTGTATATGCATTCTTATACGATTTATCTCTATATAGAGAGATTAGCCCCTTCTGCCCAGAATCACATACATTATTTCATACAGTGTTTCCCAAACATTCGTGATGAAGAGTGTTACCTAAGGTAATTGTTCAAAACACAGATTCCTGGGCTCTAGAGCCCCTGCCTACTAAGAGAGGCCTGGAAGTCTGTGTATTTATCATATGTATTGACCCTCACCCATGAGAAGCCCTCACCACCAGGCATGTCCTCCAGGGCCTGGCACTTGAGGACACACTCAACAGAATTGCAGGCACTGACTGAATGAATAAATCTCTTAGATATTGTAACACCCAGTCTATCCCTCCAGCCTCCCTCCGGTTAGTCCTCCTCGTCTGCTGACCTTACCTCTGTGAGATCCATGGGTTGTGCCCTCCTCTCCATTCTCATTCTGCTCCCCTAAGTGAGGTACTCTCCATCTCTTCCCTGGAGTAGTTCCACGGCCCCATAATTCATCTTCTCTATGGCCTCTCCCACTGTTAGCGAACCCCTAAAGTTCTCCAGGGGAAACTTTGGAAAACACAGATTACTCCGTGGCCCGAAAATCTTTTAACAATCTACCCTTCCTCCAAACATGGAATGGTGTCTCCAATACACAGAGCCTAGCATAAAATAGGCTCCTAAAGCTTACAGAAACAGATAGAGTTCATACTCAAAGGTCTTCAAAAGCCAGCCTCAGCCTGATGTTCCAGTTTCACCTCTAGCCTCGGTCTGTGTCCACCTCGGTGCCCACCACAGTCCCCGCACAAGCCCACACCCTACTCCCTGCCATCCTCTCAGCGACTAGACCATTCATACTTCTCTCTCTCGCTTCTGCTGGGGCTTTCGCCTCTGCTTTATAGACCCCTCCTTTCCTGCCTTCTCCTTCCCTACCCAACGAGAATATCCCATTTGAGCCACAGTTTGACTTCCTTAAATTTTTGTGAGTCTCTCTATGGCCATTTTAGCAAATCTGCCTGAGCCCAGATCAGGATCCTTTTGAGTCCTGACCTGTTTCTCCTTTCGAGGTGTTATGACACTCCCTTCACTCATGGGGTCAACCAGATGCCCCAGAAGCTCTGGAGCTTGAACTTGCAGAGTCGTCTTGGGCTTTCCTGGGGCCACATGGCTAGCCAGTGGCAGAAGGGTGGACTAGGGAATGGATTTCTCCTGATGTGCAGTATTTCTTTTGGAGTGTCCTGTCAGAATGGTAGGACTCTAAAATCATGTAAGAGTTTAGGACTATAGGTTGCCTACAGTCCTCCACCAACCTTTGGCTTGAGCCATGTATTTGACCAGCATGTTAACTCTCATCCATGTTCTGACCAACCACAGGACCACTTTCAGTCTGCAGTAGCTGAGGGTGATGAGGGTATAGATGTCATTTTCCTAGTGTGTCATCATTGTTGTCATTTGGAGAAGTCAGCCCATCGCTTCCACAGGCTCTGTGCCATGTGCCAGATAGTCCTCCAGGTGCTCACAACTATCTCCTCTGAAGACTTCCTAGATCATTGCTCCACAATACCAATAGGTCCTTCCCATTAAGATTATGATTAATTAATTAATTGATACGTTCACATCATGCTGTCCCAGGTAGGTTTAAGCCAGGCTGATCCATGTCCAGACGTTTCTTATGCAAATGGGAATATTCTTGCTCAGTCTCTCCTCCCTTGTTTATCCTCCTGCTGATAGAGGTGTGTGGAAAACAGACAACAATGAACGTGATCACATATTCAGGGAATGCAATGATTATAGCCCAGTTAGTTCAAGAGAAAGCATTGTTGGGTGATGCTCTACATGTGCATTATAGACTTCTGAACTGTAAACCTAACAAAATCAGGAAACAAGTTATTCTTCATATTTTCTTGCTTGCTCTAGGCAAGACTTATATCTATGGTTGTCACCAATGAAGTGCAGAAACAACGTTTAAGAGAATTATTGGAAACCAGTATTTATGGGCAGCACAGTGGATGATGAGGTGATAAAAGTAATGTTATAATTAGCATTAAAAATGGTACAAGGGAACTACAGAAGCAAGAAAATCAATGTTATTTCAATAGATATGGATTCCAAAGATGTATGACATCAAAAGTAATCAGAGCATTGCTATCTTTTTCTCACTGTGGGAGTTGTGATTTTAGTCAGAAATGATAAATCTTAAAGTTAAAAAATACAAGAGAGGAAACACGGAGAGAAGTTTCCCATACATGAACAGGAAGAAAGGGTGCCTGGACACGGAAGGATTTTCATGTATGCTGTATACAAGAAAAAAATGCCTATTTTCTTCTCTACCCATTTTTCTAAATCTTCGATGATTGGCTTGTGAATTTTGTAGTCCTATTTATATGGTTATATAGGAAGAGATTTATTTTTTTTTGACCTGGGGTCCCGCGTGCCTGAGGAGCAGCCCTGTTTGGTCAGGCATTGTGTTATTTGCAACTTCTGTGCAGCATCTATTTTCATATTTACAACAACTCTATGAGACCATTGCTATCTTATTATGTAGAAAACTTAGACAAGTTAAGTAATTTGCCCATGCACACAGTTAGTCAATGACTGAACAGAGATGCTCATTCAGGACAACCTAATTCTGCTGTGTACATCAGTCTTAGAAAAGCTAGGACTAATCTATCCAACCCAAGTTGTATTTCCTGGATTTAGGATTACCCTTAGATTTGTGAGGATTATTATCATCATTGTCGTCACTATCATTCATGAAATACTTTTTGAATATTAGCTACATGCCAGATACTCTTCTAAGCAGTTAATGTGCGTTACTCATTAAATAATTTTGACCACCAAATGATATACATATCGATCATATTCCCATTGTAGAAATGGAGAAACTGAAGCCCCAGAGTGGGTAAGTAACTTGCTCAAAGTGACTCAGCAGGGCATCCAATAAGGTTCCCTGAGTCTGGAGCCCAAGCAGATCCGAACCAAAGATCCTGGCTTGGCTCCTTCAGCCTGTACTGCTGAACTAAATTGCTACTTACTAGGCACGAAACATCATGAACCATAATGTATGACTGGAAATGATCTGTGATTTTCCTCTCTGGTCTGGTGATTCTTTCCATTTATTTTCACGGGCCTTGGAACAATCTGAGGGCTTAGCATGGCCAGGGCAATGACACCTCTGGTTCTTGCAGATCCAGCCTTACTGGAAAGATGCCTATGGTCCAAAGAGTGAGAGTTGCAACTGGTTGTGGTGGGGTCACAGGGATGGAGTCACAGCTTCAAACACCACTGAGTGAGAACACCCCAAAGGGCAATGCATTTTTAATTCAAGAATATAAAATCATACATTCACAAGGAAGTCATGTATGTGACCATATGTGTGTGTATGTAAATACATGTGCCTATCCCATTTCTTTCATATCGATTTTTTGCTTATTTTTGTACTTCCTTTTCCATGTACGATTAGAGAATTTTACAATTGAAGGTATATATTTAGCCATAACACAGACAGAAGGAATATATCAAATATCACTTTTGCTATAGATACCTTGGCTTAAATACAAACACAACAGAATGCCAGATATCTGGCCAAAAATCAGTGACAGCATTCAATTAGCCAAGCATGTGGAACCATTGGAAAAATTCAGATAATTGACTAAAAATTCAAATTTTCATTTAGATGCCTACCACCACACTCCCTATCATTTGATGTTTTTCTTTCACCACTTAAAGCGACTAATATCTTACTCTTTCAAACACTCATCAATAATATGCCTACAAAAAAGCTGCAACAAAAACATAATGGTTCAGAGATTCACAAATGATAATTTTTATCTTTAAAAAAAAAATCTCATCCCAAGCAAAAATTCTGATTCATTTACCTCCATCAATTCCTTGTTCTGTTTCAAAATTCCACTGATCATTTACAAATGGTGAAAAACTTCTTTAGCCCGTTCTGTATTTCATCCCAGGTGACTGAACTCTGCATTTTGATTTCTAAATGGGCAGATAGATGTACTGTAATGAGAACACAAAGAAGCAGGTTTATAACTTGGTACATTATGGCACCGGGTTCAAAGCAGTGCTGTAAGCCTTTGTTTCTCACTCATGCAGATAAACTCCAGCATTTTCGAGCACGGTAACAATGCAGAATCTGAAGGAACAGGAAAAAAAGAAAGATGCAAGAAAGAGAAAGAAAGAAATGAATTAAAACAAAGCAAAACTCTCGGGATGGTTTAGGCTGCAGGGTATTTTCCCAGAGTTCTGTCCAAGAATAATCTAGTAAAAATGTGGACAGAGAACCACCGACCCCTGCTTTCCCCCGAACATATGCAGCTCTGATCAGTCTGGTATTTCAAGAAAAACAAGGTCTTGAACCCGAGTCCTCAGACACATAACAAAGCGCACTTCACAGCTGTGATGCACAGCGACGATCGGCTCCGAGGCCTGAGTGGGTCCCAAGACAATGCCTCCTTTATCACCCAGAGGACAAATATCTAGACAGCAATATTTTCTGCTTGAATGCTCCGAGCAGCTCGTGCAACTCCTGACTGAAAGGGAAAACTGAGCTCAGAGTGTTTGCTGAGTGATTATTTTAATTTACTACTTGATGTAAATCTAAATGAACTGACACCCAGCTCAAGATGGACAGAAAACAATCATCACGGAGGGTGGGGGCTGCGGGAATGAAAGGTGGGGGGGGGGGGGCGCGCAGGAGAGGGGCTGATGTTACACTGGCATCTGAGGTTTTGCGCAGGTTTAGCCAACTTTTGCAGTGGCAGGGAAATAGATGGGGACCAGGTTCAGCATTCGTTTCCTTCTCTCAATTACCATAATAAGTTCGGTAATTTTGTGCTGTTTATTTATCAGGCGAGGATAACAAAGGAAGCAGAGGAAGTCTGCTCTGGAGGCACCATGACAAAGCACCAGACAGAAAGCAGTCACGTGTTGGGGAGATGAACAGAGACACCACTTCCCGAGCACCTGATTATTCTTTCTCAGGATTTAGAGGCAAAAATTACCCTTAAGAAGAACAACCACAAGCACAACAACATGAGCTGTACGGGTGAGAAAATGGGGTAAAATGGGGATGAAGGAAAATTGAAGGGCAACTTGACAACTAAGTTTTAATTCCTTATAAAAAGCTATCTTTCCTTCATGTCAATTACTCGTCCAAACTTAGTGGTAGCGATAAAAGATTTTTTTAAAGAGCTGTTTGGTTGATTTTCTCCTTCCACCATCACATGTGGCCCTAGTTTCTTAGCATGGAAAGTTCTACAGTTACAATGCATATTTCTAGGAAACTAGGTGGCAGAATCACAGCTGTGTCTGGTTTAAGATGAACGTCAGATTTCTTTGTGGTGCTTGTAAGATATTATTCAAAGCATCATTTCTCTCTCTCTCTCTCTCTCTCTAGCTCATGAAACACTGCATTAAACAGTCACAGGACCAACATACAGATTCCTATTTCCAGGTTTGTCTCTTCTGTCTAAAAAAGACTTTCCTTTCAGCCATGTCTGCTGGCATCCCCTTCAGAAAAGTAGCAATGTTTGCTAATGAGCATAATCCTAGTTATTTGTAGCACTGTTATAAATGGCACAGGGTACGCGTATAAATCCCCACGCAAGATTCTGAAAATATGTCCAATAGAGGAAAAAATATATCACCCCTTGTTTCCTACCATCACAATATGGAACCAAATTATGGTTTCTATCTTTTTTACTTGTCCTTACCAGCCAGTTTAAGAGTGATCTACTTGTATAGCTCTGGACATGTGTATATTTATATTAAACTTTAAAATGCTAAATTTATATATTATATATTATAAATGATATAAATATTTACATGTATAGTGTTTATATCTTTATTTAGTGAGTGCAACTTTTGTGTGTGTGTGTGTGTGTGTGTGTATACACATCTGTCAGGTGCAGCTGAAAACTCTCCCTTCCCTACGTATCTGAGTCATCGCTTTTCCAACGAGGAGCCCTAGAGTTCTCTGTAATGGCCTTGGACACTGCCATGGGGGCCACCATATATGGTGAGTAAGGAGAAACCAGCAGGGTGGGTCTCTCACTTGTATTTTTACCTTTTTCATATGTTGGGGTTGTTGACATTTTGAGTAAGATTTTATTTCAGGGGAGGTAATGCCAGATTTGCTTTAAAAAATATTTTTAAAAAGGGAGGAGAGAGTTTTCTTAAAAACCATTGCTCTAGATTGTCCTTAAAAGACTCTGTGAAAAGTAATGGAAAAAGCACAGTGACCTGTGCAGATGCTGTCACTACAGAATGCCTGATGCCTCCTGAATTAGACCCATCGTGAGTATCATTTACATTACAAAGCTAAAACATTTCCAGTATTGCCCGTTCCTTCTTTGTTTGTGACCATCTCTATTTGTATATGTAGGTTCATGCATATGGTGTGGTTTCTACAAAATATCAGAATTGCTTTGAGTTCTCCTTCATGTTTGTTTTAATGCCTTTCTGATGATAAATCACTTGTGTATCACTTTGTTCGCAGTATCTCAATTAGCAGCTGGTAGGTGAAAGGTGAACGTAGATGCTAAGGATACAGGAATGATTAGGATCAGATCCCAGAACTCAAGTTGTGGGGTTAGTTTGAGTGATGTTTGTTTTATTTGGAATGCATAGCAGGGTAGATAAAGTATGTCGCGTAGGTTGGGATTGGGCGTTTAAGTCCTTTCTGTGATCCAAAAGTGTCATAAACGGTCCTCCGCCTCATTTATTGGGAGAATCCCATTTTAAGAATGAAACTGAAGCACCCCACTGAAGGCTTACCTCTTTGATGGCAATACCATATCAAATTTGTCTCTGACATACATAATTGCAAAATCTAGCTACAAATTCTAACACATTTCTTTAAAAAACAGCAACTGGTACTTAGACCTTAGAGCAGTCTTTCATAGATAGAATAGAGGGCTTTTTTCCTGCTTTTTGAGTGCACAAAAAAGTTGACTCACAACCTGGTCTTTTTTAATATTTCTGACAGTGTCATGAAGAAGAAATTATTCTCTTGACTTACAGTTTTATCTGACTGTGACTTACAGACAAGGAGTAGCAGAAAGAGAAAAGAGCTGATTTGATTGAATAATACAGGAGAATGTATTTGATTGAATAATCAAAATAGGAATTTTCTTCTAGGTTATCATTGCTCACTCACATGAACTTGGACAAGCCCAAGCAGGGACTTTAATAGGCTTTTAAAATAACTCTTTCATAATACAGTAGACCATACAATACTGTTTAGATTATTTTATTTCCATAATAAACCCTCATTAAGTATATTTATCTAATGATATGACAGAACTGAAGGGAAAGGGAATATAAAAAAATATGTGCATGTGTTAAACATTAGCCCTTGCAGAAGATTTATAAATAAATTACAGATAATTTATAGAATCATGCCATATTTATAATTGCATGTTTAAAACAATCTTCTTACGGTAATTGTATTGTATGGCCGACTCTAAGAAGGGGGAAATTATAAATTTATATTTCCTGAGTTTACTGAGATGTGCTGTCTTTTATAGGTAAAATCGTATTGTGTAAAATTCAGAGTGGAAAATGAAGCTTCTATTTCAGTGTGACTCATACCCCATTACTAAACGTTCAGAAGGCTCAGCATAAAAAATTAAATGTTCACTATTTCTCAAAGAGGTCATTGCTTAAATTCCAGATTAATTTTCAAACAAGGCTGCTACCAAAGAATCAATAAACTTTGTATGACAAAGCAAAACTCTGCCAGTGCCCTCAAGATAAATGATAAACAGGTCTTCCTTTGAGAAGAATGAAAGATTTCAACTTCCCACGCAGCCTTCCAATGAATGCTAGTTCCTTCTGAAATTATTTTAACATAAGAAACAAGATTGATGCTGTAAAATACCCAAGGAACTAAGAAAGCCAAACCCACTGGTGCTCAGTGCATTTGTTAGGGTGTTTCTTCTTAACACTTTGGACAAGAATAATTAAGTGAATTAACTTGTTGTGGTGAGAAGGTAAAACACGTTGCGTGTATACTTTTAAAAGTATAACAACCTTAGGGAGTAGGTGAAAGGATCTGTTAATCTATTTTAGAGGAGAAAATTGATGCTTAGGAGATATGCCCCAATAAATTCATTCATTCAACAAATATTATTATTTAGTAATCATCTCCTCTACTCCAGGAACAGCTGGGAAAACATCTGTGAACAAAATAATGTCTCTGCCCACAAAACGTTTCCGTTTTAGCTTCAGAGACAGAATGTAAAATGATAAAGAAAAAGATTTAAGGTACAGAGAAAAATTAAAAGAATAAAGACTAGAGAGAGTAATAAGGAGCACTCTTTCAGACGTATTGTCAGGGAAGTCCTCCCTAAGGAGGAGACACTTGACCAAAGATCTGGATGAAGTGAGGAGCATGGACAGACCTGGTCATAAAGCATTTTACACGGTGCAAAGGCCTCAAGCTGGGACCTAAGCTGGTGTGCTCCAGGACTTCTGCAAGTCCTGGAAGAGAGTGAAAACGGGGGAAAGAGGTGGGGGAAGGGGTCAGAGAGGTAGTTGGCAGTTAGATCACAGAGGGCCTTGTAGATAAAAGTTAGAGTAACAGTCAGCTTATGCAAGATCATTCTGTGGTAACAAATAGTCCCCAAATGTCTCAGGCTGAAGATACCTGAGGTTCATTTCTTGCTCCACCATGTCTGCCACAGTTGGGTTGGAGGCTCTGCAGCAGATCAGCTCCATCCTGAGAACCAGGGGGTCAGGGCAGCCACTATCAGGAACACTGCCGGTCATAATGGCCAAGAAAACCTCTGTAGGGTCTCCTGTTAGCAGTTAATGTCCCAGAGTGGAAGTGACACATCACTTCCTCAGACAACTCATGGGCCAGCTCTAGTCAACATTCAGCGATGGTGGAGGTTGGCAGAAGAGAACTTGGTGGGCAGGAAGCACAATTCCACCATGTGTCCAATAAGCAGAGAGCAGCATTAATGAATCCTGGGGTAAAAAGAGTGGGTTTTGTTCTAGGGAGAGGGGAAAACTTGAGAAGCTAATGAACTGTTTTTGTAGGATCACCTGGCCTTTGCATGAAGAATATAGAGTTAAGGTGGCAGGAGGGAATCAGAAAGACCAGTGATTAAATTATAGCAATAACTTAGGTGAGAGAGACTAATGGCTTGGGCTAGGGGGTAGCAGAGGAGGCTGGATTTAGGATGCCATACTGAGGGAGTTATGCCCAAGCATGTGACAGAGCCTGGTGAAATAAATGGGAAGTGATGGACTCTGTGGCCAGACTGGGCAGAGCATGCCCATAATGGTGTGCAAATGTATTTTTAAGCGATTAGCATCAGCCAAACAAAACAAAATTTTGCAACTTCTCTAGTAAAGCGTGCTTTTTAATTTAAATGACAAATGAGCAAATAAAACAACCGACTCACTAGTCCTGCGTCTGAAGAATGTTAAGGACCCTTTGGCAGATACATGGTAACACATAAACGCGTCTAAGAAAGCACTCACTAGCCAGGTAAAAACTCAGCTTAATCAGGAAAGTGACAGCCTGCTTTTACATCTATTCAAAACCCGTTGTATAATTTCCATCTCAAATAAATTGGACTGTGTGAATCCTGTGATTCCAGGCTCATAACATAGGCTGCTAAGGCCTCGCCATCCCTAAATAGTGGTTCAATGAACATTTGGTGTGCAAAGTTTAGTGTATAAAGAATTTACCTGGCATGCAGAAATGACAGTTCCTGTGTGCCATTAGATCTGGGGTGGCCCGTGGGAGTCCACACTTCCAGCCAGTGCCCCGTCTGGAGGGCCCACAACTTGCGAAATCATGGCTCTGCCTGATTCTTAAAACAAGGTACAAGTTCGACCTTCACTAAACATGGAAGGAGTTCATACGCTCTTACAGTTCCCGTGAAGTTGTTGCACTCTGCTTGAATGTGGTTAGCAGCTGTTACTACTCGTGCTCAGCAGGGAGGGGGAAGGTTCTCAGGGATGTGATCCATCAGATGTGATGGTTGGCTTCTCTCTCTCTCTCCCTCTCTCTCTCTCTCTCTCTCTCTCTCTCTCTCTCTCTCTCTCTCTCTCTCTCTCTCATAATTGAGTTCTTACGGCATTCCAGGCACAGTATTAGGTTCTAGAAACATAGCATTGCTCAGAACAAACGGATCCCTGTCTTCGCATAGTGTGTATTTTAGAAGGGGCTTTATTTCTAGTCCGGAGAAGTGAGATTAGCCATATTTTAGTGAATAAACAATACTCGCTTCTCCTGCAGGAATACTTCGATTTTAGTTAAACGATACTTACCGCAAAAATGTGTGTCAGTAAGCTGTGACGTTGACTCAACATTTGGTTGCATTTAGAAGAGATGTTTTGTTTGGATACACTCTAGGGTATCAGAAGGAATCAGATGGCTCACCACAGTCTTCTTGCAACCACCTGTCCTCCTCTTTTCAAATTCAGGGCAAATAATACTTTGTTTCCTGGGGCTTCCACAATTACCCCAGGGCTCTCCACACCCCTTTCTCAGGACATATACTCTCTCCATATATATGGGGGTCAACTCAAGGGCTAAGCAAGTAACACAAGTGAGTGACGTGCATCTGACAAAAATGCATATGTGTGAATGTCTTATATGAACATCTGCCAGGTACTGGAGCAAACAGAAAGGGTTGAGTGCCATTTGATTGTTTCCTCAAGGGATCTGGGCACAGTCTTTCTGAAACTCAGTGGTCTATTTTAATGGCTGAAAATCTGGAATATTAATATAAAATTTTCCACTTTAAACCATTAGCTCAAAAATTTCAAAATATTGTATGAGCCAAGTAAGCATATCCACAAGCTGTATTTGATCTATGGATCCCCAGTTCGTGGCCTCTGTCTATACACCATAAATATTGGCACTTGTCACTTAATGAATTCCTATAGCATTCTTAATCCCAGTGAGGCTGTAAATTCCATGAAGGCGGGTCACCTGCCCTCTGCGTCCTCCACCCCAGTGCTGATCGTGTGGTGGGTGATTGGAAGGTAGCATACAGTGAACAGGGACTCAGAACCAATTGCCTGGGTTTGAATCCTTGCGACCCTGTCTACTAGCTGTGTGACTTTGGGCAATTTCCTTAATTTATCTGTGCTCTACTTTCCTCAACTGCTCAGTGGAGATGATGTTAATTATATCTATCTCATAGGGTTATTTTGATGATTAAATGAGTTCATATTTATAAAGCCCTTAAAATAATGCCTGGAACATAAGAAGAACCATAAATACATGCATTTATGTAAGTTAAATTAAAATAAATCCATAAATAATATATTCATTATATAGAATTGAGGGACCTCCTTATACTTCTAATTTCATTCAATGATAGGAACTCATTTAGAAAATGAGTCCTTTTTTTTCTTATTTTTATAAAAAGCCAAAGGTATAAATATCTGACCCAAAGAATATTAAAAAAAAATTTTAAAACCCAACCATAAACCTGTTTTGATTTTTTAATACTTTTGTTTTTTAGCATTTAAAAATATATTTCTGAAGAGAAAACTAACAAAGGTACATAAAGTATTCTTTGCTTTTTAATACCGAGCCACAGGTGTGAATGCTTCTAAACAGCTGATGAACATCTGGGCTGCTTAGTGCACTGGTTTTTAAGGTTTCCCGTTATTTATTCCTTATGTGCTAACCCATTAAACCATTTAGTGATTCCTCATAAATTAAAACAAACTGATTAATTGCATTAAGTGCTCTAATACAGGATATTTTTTAGTATATAAGCTGTCCATGCTCCTTTTCACGATGGAGTCACACTGGTATACAGGCTGCATGTAGATTTTCTGCATTTAGAGAATTGGATACTGAGGCACAATTTAAGATGTGCTTATTTTAAAGACTGCCTCCTATTGGTTTCTGTTACTTAATAGAAAATTTATTTTCGCCAATACTTAAATAAGGAAAAGGAGTGTTTTAGCGCTCTGGCACAGTGCTCAGAAGAACTGTCATAGTCGTTAATTTTATTTAATCCTCAAAGCAGTTCCATTTCCCCCAGTTTTACAACTGAGGAAACTAAGATTTAGAAATGTTAGATAATGGGAAAGAGGACCAATTTCACAAAGCTAGAAAGGACCAGAAATGGGACTTGAATCCAGCCTGGGTATAGCCAAGAGAGAAATGTTTCAGAACCTGTTCAACTCCATAAATTGTGGGTTTGCACTGATATAGATAAATAGAGGGTGACATCAAGCCTCAACTCAATCAATCAAAAATATTTATTGAACAGTTAGTGTATGCCAGGTGCTATTTCATTCTCTGACTTGTGTTATCTAAGTCTTAACAGCTGGAGTTACTGTTTTTGTCAATAACGTACTCCGAGCTTTGCTCCCACATAGAGAGCTGTGGTTCTCAAAGTGCGGTCCCCAGACTCGCAGCACCAGCAGCTCCTGTGAATTTGCTGGGCCGCGGGTTCTAGGGCTGCCCCCTAAGCCTGCTGAATTGCAAACTCTGGGGGGGAGGCCCGGCGATCTGCATTTGAACAGGTCTTGAAGGTGACTCTGCTTTAGGCTTATGTTTGAGGGGCTCTGATAGAGTGGCAGACAGCCCTGCTGAGACTGGGAGAGGCTGTAAAGAGCGAGCTGCATCCCTGCGCTCAAAGCCTTTAAAGCCTTCGGTGTCACTCAGTAAAGACCAGGACATCAGCAAGCAAACTGCAAATGGAGAGAAATGAGAAAACTCTGAAAAGAGACCCGGTTCCCTGAGGTCAAGTGGTCCTCCCTAAAGAGAGCACAGATGTAAATACGTGCCTTACCGAAGCAGCGATCCTACCAGTGGCGTTGTTTGATTTTTCTTTCAGAAAGCTTCTGGTTATAGGTAGACCAGCTGAGGTGTAATCCTGTTCTGATCTGAAAAGCATACATCCCCTTTCCCTTACCAGCCACCTCTCCCCTACTCACAAAATATTCATCTCCCAAAGCTGTCACCCAGTCAGCCAAGTCTGCCTGTGTAGCTGCTTCCATGTGTTCTTCTTTGCCTTGATTTCTCCTTTTCCCTCTACGCTTCCTAAGCTGTGGGGTTAAAACCATCAAACCCTTCAGAACTAGACTTTGGTAATCAATTCTAGTTTTCCAAAGCAGTCGCCAGGTCTCTAAGCCTCTGATGCCTCTTCTGTTGAATGGGTGGATTTCCTTCCTGAACCCTTGCACATCTAAACTTGTCTGATTCCAAGGACCTGAGACACCCAGGCAAACAGTGAGCTGATGTGAACTGGGGGCCTCTGGCTGATATGAATCATTCAGGCGCTGACTTGACTAACGGCAAAAGCCACCGGGCACCTCGGCACCCAGTGAGCGAGAGCCTGCAAGGTCCGTGCTCTAAGCGGTAAATCAGATTCATCCCAAATATTTTCCTGGTCACTGAGTTTGAGACAGTCATTCCAAGAGGGGGGAAAAAGGAAAGAGCAAGAGCATGTGAGGTTGCTTTTTATTTGTCCAGATGCTTACTTTGCTGTTCCATGGTTTTATTTACATTCCGAGCACAAAGAACACCATTTATTTGTATGTTTGGGGCAGACGGCTACTTTTAAAAATTTAATCGCAGCTTTTCTAGAGGAAGGAGGATGGTCAAGATGAACCACAGTGGCGCCTTGCAGCCTTCAGATGCCAGTTTTTAAAGCTTTATTTGGAATGTGGCGCATGATAATTGACAGACTTGACAAGCATTCTGGTTTCATGGGCTGCATGTCAGGATTCCTGCCCTATATTTCCATATCACCGAGCACTGCCAGTGTGTCCTTGAACTAATTTAAAATCTCCCTGGGTTTCAGGTTCCCCATCTTCACTGAAGGCCCCACATCATTTGCCTTGTGCTTGCAAGACTTTCCTAAGCATGCAGTACGCTGTCCCACTGCCTTGAGAGATTTCTTATCTCTTTATCCACAATGTTGATATCTATTTGCTTATCATTTGGAGAGAGCAACTCACATTGTATATCTTATCCCCAAAATAACATGTGAATTGCATCAATCGCTGAAAAAAAATTGACAACTGGTTGTTTCAGTGCCATAAAGCCAGTATGACCCGATTATTTTTTCAGCTTTTCAACTTTCTGCTTTTCACACCACATAGGTAGGAAAACAGCTTAAATTTTCTTAGGACGTTTTAAGGCCAGTATTTAAATCTTTGAGGTTCTCTCTTTCCCCCCAAATTCTGTGAGTTTTAATTAATTCCCAGAGAGAGAGGGAGGTACAGAATATCTGATAGTATTAGACTCCAGCACCGCCAACTGATTTGCTGCATAAAGAATACCTTTAAAAATGACTCGTATATTTTAAAAACAGAAATCCTATTTCACGTTCTACAGTAAGGCAGAACAAAAGACTCATTTTGCTGTAGGTAAAGAGAAGCAAAATGTAATTGATAAAGATAATCAGATAGTGCCAGGTTGTTTTAAATAGTAAAAAGAAAATGTCTGAATTCAAAAGAGGTTCATTTTTTTTTTTTCCCCACCTAGAGCTTTGGGAAGAAACAACCCACATTTGTAATCTTGTCCACATTAATTTTTACCACCATGGTCAAAGAGCCCCATCAGACTGAAAGTTGTGAGAAATGTTCTTTCTTTATTTGGCTTGATCATAGAGGAATTATCTCCCTCGGTGAACCAACGTGAAAAGAAGCTAGTTTGGGGAAATAAGCCACTGTTCGTAGGAAAGAGGAAGTTTGAGGCAAACATATGGCTGAAAAGCTCTAGTCGATTTCAGATCAAGCTGAGAGAGTTGAGATCCTTTGGTTCAGGGATCCAGTTCACTGCACATCCCTACTGTGCCTGACTACTAATTGCATCCTATGTTTGTCAATCAAATATTTGCAATTAACAAAAATATTCCCTTAAGAGACCCATAACAGAGCTGGCAAAGGATCTGATGCTCTGCTAAGTAGAGCTAGCTGCACACAGAAAATGTTTTAAGAGATATATATGGTATTAAAAATATTCTGCTGCTGATGACACCACTAGACACTCCCAGTCAAAACATTAACAAGCAGAATAGGTGGCATGGGGGCTTTTCAAAGGGATTTTGTTCAAAGAACAGAAACTTTGATCTCCATGTCTCTGACCCCTCCTCCACCTCTGATTCTTCCATCTACAAGTACATATAGTGGTTTAATTTAACTCTGTGCATAATTTGCCTAAGGATAAAAGTTGATCTAGATTTTTTTTAACTCCAATTTTACAAATGCTCTACTTTCTCACTCCCCCCCTCCTCCCCACACACAGATTTCAAGAGGGAAGGCTGGAGAGGGAGGTGACTGGAATATTAAGAACTGTGCGATATTCGAGGAAACACTCATTTGTAAATTGGTAGAAATGCCAGTAATTTGTTGGGAATTGAAGACCTTCTGTATTCCAGAGTGAAGCTTGGCAGCTGTGCACTGTTGTTTTATAAATCAATATTACATCTGAAGGTGCTGTTTGAATGTTTGTGTCATTGGGGCTTGTCTCCAGCATAGTTCTGTGATAAGAAATGTTCAAACAAAACAAACACGATCACTTCCCGGTCCTTTAGGATAAAGTCCAAACATAATTCCACAACAGGGATATAACATTCAAATCAACTACAGAACTTCTGTAATTACATAAAACCCCTCGACCACAGAAATGCTATTGAATTGGAGATGCTCTGCAATATTCCCCAAGACAGGACTGTGTGGCTGTCAGATTAACAAAAGTCAAGAGGAGGTGAGACAATGCTCACCGCTGCAAAGCGAGCCTCGTGCATAATGAACGGAATATGCATGCCTGTTTAGGAAATTAAGGTGAATCCAAGGTGACTTAGGGTCACATGAGGAGTCACAATGGTCACTAACTGGAAAAGTGAGCATTAAAAATTAGTCATTTGGTTTAAATAAATTCATCTCAATCTTTATTAGGTACCATATAGGCTTAATCAAAAATAATTACTTGAGTGAATTTTTCAGTGTTATCTGGTCATTATCCGGCTCTCAGCTTCTGTGATTCTGGGCTGTGATTCTGGTTGCTGCAGGAGACTTAAAGCTGAGCTGTTTTTTGACTGTTGTCAATCCTCCCCACCCTTCAGATATAGTCCGCTTACCCAGTTAAGCTGGGGGTGAGCCATGAAGAATGGGGTGTTAGTACAAATACACTAATTCATTGTGATTCTCATCTTACTTACCCAAAGAACTATCCCTCTCATAGAGATGGTGAAGAAAACTGGCCATGCCAGGGAGTCTGAAAGATGAAAACCAAGCCAGAGATGGGGCCAAATGCCTCAGTTGTTCTGGGTCAGTGGTTTCCAAACTTTGTTTTTTATCATATCCCCCATCAGTAAAATACTTTTGAGTACACACTTCTGATATGTCTACAACTGTACTAATAAATTAGATACATTATAAAGCATTAGCAAAACAGAAACATTTAAAGGAGGGGCTAAAAAGTAGTTAGAAATCAATGCTATCTTCCTGGACTCCACCTTCTGTGCAGCCTCAGATCTACATACTGCATTCTCCCAGTGGTGAGACAGATGAATTTGGCTGGGCCCTAGTTGTTCCTGAGTGGTCTAGCTTTCAGCTGGGCTGGAACAGAGAAGCAAGAGGGAGGCTCTCATCTGCCGTCACAGAACACCAACACTAAGCTGAGGATTCAGTGGGAAAATGGTTGCACTTAGATTTGCAAAACTGCTTAGAGAATACTGTTGGTTCATTTTAATTCCATCTGCACAGAAGCACAGAAACTAAGAGCCCACTAATAACCAGATAAAAAAGAAAAAATGCACCCAAACAATTCTTTTTGATTAAGCCAAAGTGCCATCTAATGATGGTTGAGATTGATTTTTTTAAAAACCAGAATGACTGATTTGCTCAACACCCTTGGTATAGGAGAGAGGGAAGGCGAAGCAGATGACTGTGTGTGTTTGGAAAACCCCCGGAGAATCCTAGCGGTGGGGAAAGAAAAGAAAACTGACGTGACTTTGGCAGAGAACCCTGGTCCTGCCATTTGCAAGGTGTGCAACTTTGAGGCTCAAGTTTGAGTGACCAGGTTGACCTCACTTAGTCCTTTTTTCTCTTCAACTACTTTTCTGTAAAATAGGAATAATAAAGTCTATTTTGCAGAGCCATTTGAACATGAAGAATAATTTACATAAAGCAACTCACAGCGTATTTTTAGTAGCTGCTCGATACATGGTGCCACTCCTGTAACGGAGCGGGAGGAGACAGTGAATCTTAGGTTTGCCAAGAATATCTGTTCCATCTTCAAGTGAAATGAACAAAAATTTTTGTAATCATGAGAATATTTGTCTTTTAGAATTTAAATTCTTTTTATTTCCATGGTCATATTTAATCCTCACAATGAATTTGAAATGTAAAAAGTATCAGTTTCCCCATGTTAGAGATCTAGAAAGGTTGATCGATCATGGTCGTACAATGGTGAAGCTGGGAATCGAACTCAGGACTCCAGGTTTCTGGACCAGAGGTGGGAAGGAAGCAGACATATTTGGTACATATTATTTTCTATCAAATAACTCAACCAAATAGATTGTGATATTTGTGATACACACACACACACATATATTTATATACTTTTTTTTTATCTTTTTAAGTTAACTCGATTTAGTCTAGTCTTTCCTCTATTTCTCTTCTCTCCATCACCTGACAGATTCTTTGCTAACACAGTTAATATCACAACATGATGAATTGAAGAAACAAATAAAGCATCTGTTACATGTGTTCTCACTAAAATTTTGCTTTGACTGTTATTTTGAGACATAATAAGCAGTATATATCTGTATCTTTTGCTAAATATGTTTTTGTTTTCTTTCCATCAACTTAAAAGTTGAATGATGTTTACCAAAAATTAAATTTTAAAATGGGGAGGGAAAAAGAAAACAAAGGCAAAAAAATCAAACTAGAGGCAAGTTTAATATCCACTAACATCACCCTTGGCTCCCCTATCTAACAAATTATACTGCAAACAATGCAGTGTACTTAAGAAATGTTAACTGACTGCCTTGTTATTTTTAGACAAGACAGAAAAACTTTCTCACCTCACATGCAGAAGTTAACTATGTGAAATGATAGCTGTGTTGATTATCTTGACATTGGTAATCATTCCATAATGTATAAGCATATCGAATCATCATGTATAATTTAAATATATACGGTCATAATTTGTTATAATCCTTAATAAAATTGGGGGGAAAAAAGAATGAGCAAGTCCAATCCCACCAGCCTTCTCAAGCCTCTGTTTGTTTTACATTTGTGTAAAGAAGTCACATGGTTGGGCTTAGTGTGGGAGACAACTCCAAGGTCACATGGAAAAGTCGTAGGTAAGGACTAAATAAAAGGAGGAGTAAATAATGGAGTAATTCATCAACTACTGGAGGTTTTACACGAGCAGTGGAGCACTTTAAGGAACTCAGTCTCAGTCTAACTCATTTTATAATCTCACACCTTATAACACAGTCTTAATAAATGCTTTACCCATAAATAAATGAATAAATGAATGAATAAACAATGGCTGTACTCTGAAGTAAGCTGGGCTATCTTGCTACTTTTTGGAGGAAGAACTCTGCTTACTTTAGTCTATAAACACAAGGAAGAATAACTATGTTTTATTACTAAACAGATTTTGTTTTTTCTTTCAGAAAACTCCCTATTTGTAATAAGACAACATGATTCCGGGGCACTATTTACGTTAGAATAAGATGCAGACACCCCAAACAAGACAGCACAGGCATATACTGGGGAAGACAACAGATCAAATTGTGTTGAATCCAGTTTGTAGCCTCAGCCTGGTGCTTCACCAGATTAGCTCTGCCCCCGTCAGGCAATTATATGGGACTCATAACACGTCTTCAGTTCTGTGCTCATTTTCATAATAAACCTCTGGTTTCACTTTCTCTAGCACTGTTTTGTCTAAGATTTACCTTTTGAGAATAACAAACACTAAATAGACCAAGTATTTCTGCTGAGTTAAAGCTTAGCCACTCAGCTCACATTTTCATGGTTCTATCTCGGTGTCTATAGCTTTCCACCCAAAACCTATGTTTCTTTCCAGCAGTAGTTACAGCATCTGTCTGGCTCTAGCCTGATCCTATATTTTTTAGCAGCACGTAAGGAAGGTGGGAATAGAAGCAGTCCGTAAATTTGGCTGGAAATGTGTCTTTCAGTATGTTGCCTCTGTAGAAACAGAAAGAGTATTTTGAGCCTGCTACAAAACACGGTTCTGTTGGTTTGAAAAGAAGCCACAAAGTTGTGTTCTACTTGGAGATACATGTGATGGAGCTAATGAAAGAAATCTGAAAGTTTTGACCTTTAAAAAAAAATTATTATCGTATTAGCATCTTTCCAAGAATGAGGTGTCTTAGGTCACACTAATCTTAGAGTTTCAACACCAGGGAATAGATGGAAACCCCTCTTCCCCACCAAGTTGTGCTTAAAGTTTTGATCCTTGGGAGTCAGCAGTCGTGTGTGATAAATAGCAATCAGCTGCTTCACTCTGGGCCCCGTCGCCTGCCCGTGGGCTCTAATGCCGCCCACAGAGCTGCTTTGGAGGCAAATGATGCATTTTTAAATAGCCCATTAATATTAAAAAGAGTTCAGTGAGCAGATCAAGGACAAAGCCATTCGTTCCTTCGCAGGAATTTAAGCCTCATGTAAAACGCATGTCACTTCCTTATATGTGTCAGATTGTCCTGGCCTCTTAGAACACAGATTCAGCCCACATGCGTGGAGATTCACACGTGATAACACTGATTGGTGACAATGCCTTAAAAACACAGATGGGTGTCTGGCAGTGGGTGACCAATGTAGGAAAGAAGATCCATGGAAAGGAAATACTTCTGCTTAAATAAATATATTAGCACTTTTCTTCAGAGGCTATTTTTTCATGCTAAACAAGTCTCCTGTTGCTTGAATTTCACTGCTCCTTTTCTCCTGGGAAATGGAGGGGGAAAAAATGATCTGTACGTTTTTCTCCAACCTCCCTCCCATCTTCCTTTCCAGTCTTCTTAGAATTCTATTCTTCCTTGACCATGGTTCAGAAACAGAAGGTAGACTCCAACTTAGATCTTGCCCTTTGATGTCTTGGGTAAAATCCCTCAGAATCTATAAAATGTTCCTAGTGCCCTTGAGTCAGGTGGCACTGGCTTAGCAGACAGAGTTGGCTTTCTGCCAGCAGGAAGTGTCTCTCACACCCTCTGTGTTTGTTGATGGAATAAATATAAAAAAGAAAGCTGCATGTAAAAGTCTTGTACATTTGCAGAATTCTATGCGAACTAGGTACTAATTTCGTGGCTGTTACCAGATAGCCTCTCTACTTCTCCGGGGAATGTGGGAAGGAAAGATAAGTAAGACAAAAGATGATCAGATAGAAAGAGAGGCTGCCACAAGTGAGGTTCTCCACTTGTGAACAAAGTTTGGGTGTAAGATATTTGCTAGGGATAAAAGAAGGCGAGAGAGAAAGAAGTCTAACTGGAGATCCAACAAAGCTTTGGCCCCCAAGGAAGGAGCACTGGAGAGAGACTTGCCTGTTGGTGTCTCCACTTTAGACAAAGATGGTCAGATCTTGATGCGCTCACCTCACTCAGTCACTGATGTGAGCTGCCACCAGAGGGGCAGGACATCCAAGGGGTTGGTCTTATCAGCTGAGTGGTGCTGAAGGAGCCTACAGCTGGAGGCAGTCTGCCCACTGCACTCCCCACGGGGGTCAATAAGTCCTTCACTGAAGGCAGCTCCTCTCCGTGTCCACCACAAAGAAGATATACAGATGGCAAATAAGCATATGAAAAGATGTTCCCCACAATATGTCATCAGGGCAATGCAAATTAAAACAACAATGGGATGTCACTACTCATCTGTTAGAATAGACAAAATCTGGAACACTGACACTTCAAATGCTGGTGAGGATGTGATGCAACAGGAACTCTCACTCATTGCTGGTGCGAATGCAAAATGTACAGCCACTTTGTAGGATTGGTGGTTTTTCACAAAAACAAATTTTTACCACATGATCCAGCTATTGCACTCCCTGGTATTTACCCAAAGGAACTGAAAATTTATGTCCACACAAAAACCTGCGCACAGATGTTTATAGCAGCTTTATTTATAATGACCAAAACTTGGAAGCAACCAAGATGTTCTTAGGTAGGTGAATGTGTAAATAAACATGGTACCTCCAGACAATGGAATATTACTCAGTGCTAAAAACAAATGAGCTGTCAAGCCATGAAAAGACATGGAAGAAACTTAGGTGCCTATTACTGGGTGAAAGAAGCCAATCTGAAAAGGCTACGCATAGTAAGATTTCCAACTGTGTGACATTCTGGAAAAGGCCAAACTATGGAGACAGTAAAAAGAGCAGTGGTTGCCGGAGTGCGGGAGGGAGGGCGGCATTTGTCCAGACCCAGAGAATGGGCAACACCAAGAGTGAACCCTAAAGTAAAATATGGACTTCAGGTGATTTTGATGTGTCAGTATAAGTTTATTAATGACAACAAATGTACCACTCTGATGGGATATGTTTGCAGTGGGGGAGGCTATGCATGTGTGAGAGCAGGGGGCATATGGGAAATCTCCCTTCCTCTTCATTTTGCTGTGAACCTAAAACTGCTCAAAAAAATTTAAAGTCTTTTAATAAATGTGAGCCTTTAGAGATGAGAGGGTTTTTTTTCCCCCTCATACTTCTATGTTCTTACTAGTCTCTTTGTTTAGACTAGTTACAGCATTTGTGAATCTTAATATAATCTAATATATCATTATTTTGAAGTCTAAACATAAATTTTCTTTGGAAATCTGTGATTTTCTGAAAACACAGCAAGAAATTTGTATACTTTGTGGTCTTGTTTTGCAATAATACATGTTTAAATTTCCCTATTCTACTTATTGATAAATATCAAGAAACATACATAATATATAGAGAGAGAAGCTCTGGATATATAGGTACATACATGCTTCATATACCTAGGTATGCATTTATCTCTAAATCACACAAACGAAGTTGTTCTGTGAGGTCTGCAGTAGTTTTTAAGAATGTAAAGGAATCCTGAGACCAAAATTGTACTAAGCACTGCTCCAGGCAATGTCTTTTTAGGACAAAAACACCATGTTTATTTCCAACTTTATATTTTCTTCCCTTTACCTCCGCCAAAATCACAAAGCTACCTTTGACTTAGAATTAAATTGTTCCAGAATGAATAGTATTCTGGGGAAAAAAATCGAGGGGAAAGAAGAACAATTGTCTCTAGGGTAACAGCAACAAGATAAAGGGGAAGACTAGTTAAACTAATAACCAGCCCACTAGTGATAAACTGGGTAGCTGTGTGATAGACCTCCTCTTGCTTCGAGCTGCTGGTTCTCACTTCCTTACGTCCAGGGCAGGGAAGCACCCTCACCCGCAGGACCGGCCGCCATGCTAAAGGGAGGGGTAATCCAGTGCTCAGTATGTCCTCACCTGCTTTGCCAAGAGGCAAATGAGCCTTCCTTACTCCTGTCGCGTGATCAAGCGGTGTTCATAAGCCAAGGAACTCTGCAGGTGTTTCAGCAAAGCAGCAGCATTTATAAGATGGCAACACAAGGTGTTAGGAGGCAGCTAAATGGCCAAGTGCATGCAGTGTAACTGTTTGATAATGAGCAGAAGAGAATAGGTTTTTGCCTTCAGCCAAACTTTGTGAATCTTAGCTTTGGGACCAATATCCAGAAACATCATCCTGTTGCAGCTGGCCTGTTCTCTGGGAAAAGGAATGTCCGTGGAAACTCACTGTGTTTTAGACAGTAAAGGGCCCAACACCAACCCATTATGATGAGTTAAGTATACACGAAAACAGACAGATCAAGTTCAGTTCCCTTTTACCTTCCTCTGAATAAGCACCTTTCTCTCTTTCTCTTTTTCCTTTCTTCCTCCTCTCTCTCTCTCTCAATCTCTCTCTCTCTCATTTTATGTTAAAGAGAAAATCTACTTGGCCAAAAGTCATTTTCTCAAGTGCCAAACACTTGCAGATACTTTCAGATGTAAACAAAAGACAACACCCAGCGGGTCTAACTCAGCGGGGTCTGCTTGCACCAGAGCTGTGACCAAGCACAGCACCAGTAGCCATCCAGCTTCCCAAGTAATAGGGTGCTTTGTGTGTTGTCTTCCTTTCTCCCCATTCCCAAACATTCAGTAAATAAAGAAATTCCCTTTACTTTCCCATTCCCAATACCCAGCCTTGGCTTCCAAAACTACTGTTGGGTTGGGGCACAAAGAGTTAGAGTGGCTGCAGAATTCCCAGGGGCATTTGGTTCAAACTGATCTGAGCTACCAGCTCATGCAGCTTGGGCAGGAAGCCAGAGTCGATTCAGTTCCATCTCCTCCCCGTCCCTCCCCTTTGACCTCCAGACTTCTCCTGTGTCCTGGCATCTTTACTTCCCCAAATAGACCACATCCATATAATCATCCTTCTGGAAATGTGCGGATGGGCAAGATTGTGAGGGGAAATGGCTGATGGATGAGACATAAGTGATCTCAAGTCCATCCTTTGAACAAATGCGAATGTAGTTTTACCCGGTTCATCCATGTAAGTTTACTGTGAAACACAAAGATTTTAATTCGTCCCCGTCTTCTGTACTTCCAGGGCCCTTCCTCCAGGGCTCACGTTGGAAAGATGTTTCTGTTTGGTGAGAATGGCCCCAGAGGCTCTGCTGAGTTCCCCAGGAGCCACTTCAGGGTGAAAGATCTGTGACAGCTAACACCTCCACCCGGTTCACATTTATTCCATCTTCTCCCCCTTCAGCGCTGTGCAAGGCCCACCCAAGTCAAACCACATCTTTTAGAAATCCCCACAAGCTTCATCTGAGCTCGGTATTTCAAACTGGAGGTAATTCCAATTATATGTAGGCTTATGAGCTACTGGTTAATATACTATATAATATATTTGCTTTATATGATATATTATAACCAGTAGCTCATAAATATTCAAGCCACGACTCACTCGGCTCCTGACTGACTGAATACAAACTTAGGAGTAAAGTTTTTTTCTTTTTAATTGAAGTTTAGTTGACTTACGATGCTGTCTTAGTTTCTGGTGTACAACGTAGTGATTCAGTTATACATATATATGTATATATTATATATATTCTTTTTCATTATAGATTATTACAGGATATTGAATATAGTTCCCTGTGCTATACTAGTGGATCCTTGTTGTATATCTGTTTTATATATAGTACTTTGTATCTGCTAATCCCAAACTTCTAATTCATCTCCCTGCCTCCACTTTTCCTTTTGGTAACCGTAAGTTTGTTTTCTATGTCTGTGAGTCTCTTTCTGTTTTGTAAATAGGTTCATTTGTATCATTTTTTTGGATTCCATATATAAGTGATATTATATGATACTTGTCTTTTTCTTTCTGACTTACTTCACTTAGTATGATAATGTCTCTAGGTCCATCCATGTTGCTGCAAATGGCAATATTTCATCCTTTTTAATGGCTGAACAGTATTCCATTGTGTGTATGTACTACATCTTCTTTACCCAGTCATCTGTTAATGGGCATTTAGGTTGCTACCTTGTCTTGGCTGTTGTAAATAGTGCTGCCGTGAATGTCGAGGTGCGTGTATCTTTTGGAGTTAGAGTTTTCTCCGGATATATGCCCAGGGGTGGGATTTCTGGATCATACGGTAACTCTAGTTTTCGTTTTTTAAGGAATTGCCACACTGTTTTCCACAGTGGCTGCGCCAAATTACATGGAAGAGAAGTATTTGTAAAGGCCCCAGGTATTAGTTATCAGTGTCTTCCGTCAAAGGGCAGCAGTGGGGTTGAGGGTGCTTATTTTCACCTTCAAATACCAGCTTATCTTCATCAGTGCGGCGAAGTATCTTGTTTCTCATTTCGTGGTGAATTAAAGGGACAACAGATGCATATACCACGTTTGTTAGGGTAAAATCTTTAGTAGTAGCGGCAGAAGTAGGAACAGTAGGAGTAGCAGTAATAATATGAAAAATGATTATTGGCAGAAACTACCAAAAGCCATTACCAGCCCCATTCCTTTGTTACTGCTCATTCTAAAGGTGGGAAACCTGAGGATTTCCCTTTCCCAGGCTTCCCTGCAATGAGGGGCTGCCCATGACAAGTGAAGAGAATTTGAGGGGGAGTCAGGAAGCCCCAGAGGAACTTTTCTTCCTTCGTAGAAAAGGACAATGAACCATGAGGCTTCTGTGAGACTTTCCCCTCTTCTGCCTTAAATGCTAAGATCCTGGCTGGAAGTAGAGCTGCTCCAACGTGACCATGAAGGAAAAGTCAAGAAAATGACAGCAGAGACGACTGTAACCCCGTCAAGCCACAAGGACAATTCCAGTTACCCCTGCCTTCCTCATGACATGAGAAAAGCAAATCTCGATGTATCTAATCTGGTGCATCCAGAGGTTTGGCTTTCTTACCTGTGATGTGGGGGACATAGGTACATACTTTGCAGAGATTGCTGTGGAAATTCTTTTTAAAACTGAGAATCACACTGTAAAGTATAAAATTCTACATGAATTTAAGAAAGGCATTGTTTGGGGAGGGTGGTAGATTGGATCATTCATATTTTTAAATCCCTATTCATAAGTGTTAATTGTGTGTCTAATAGTCACTGAGTAATCCTCTAGTTTTTGAAAGTGCACAAAGGACTCAGTCCTTAAGGAGTTTACAGTTTATTAAGTGACTTCTTCATGAAGGCATCTAATTCCTGATATAACACCACAGAGAATAAAACAAAGAATTATTAAACTATTAATTGCTAAATTACAAGATACTGAGTGCTAGTTCTACATAAATTTGAATAATAATCTTCAAGATATATTAAGTGCTTACTATGTTCCAAGCATTATTCTAAATATTTTACATGAACTAAGTAATTGAATCCTAGGATAACCCTATGAATAAATATATTACCTTCCACATCTTTCTCGTGGTGAAATTGAAGTCCAGTGGGGTTATATGCATTGACTGAATTCACAGATGGCAAGTGGCAGAGCCAGGACTGAGTCCAGGCACCTTGGCTCACAGCCACTGCTCTCCTGGAAAGATCAAAATGTCAGACCACTTGTTTGTAGGCCCTGCTCTGCTGCTTACCTAGTTTCGTGACCTAGGGCGCAGTATTTCTAAAACTGTTTTCTCATCTTCAGGATGAAAATAATAGCTACCTAATAGGGCTATTTTAGAGATTAAATCAATAGTGTTTGTAAAGCACCTCGTGAAGTAACTGGCATGTAATAGAGCGTTGTAAATGGTTTCTGCTGCTGGACTGGGCGGGTGGCCTGGAAGCCTCAACACCCTTTCCGTCAGGGGCACGGAGCGGAGGGCATCCCTCCAGAATGTGTTGTATATCTTGAAATTCAAGTTCTGCTGAGAAAAATAGTCAAATATTTTTAGAAAAATTATTTCTAGGTCATTGTTTCAAAATTGGCAAGATAAAAGTCCTGCTGACTCTCTTATGAGACTTTTTTTTTTTTGAGATGAACAACAATACTTACCTTGGTGCGAGTGATTGTTAGGAAAACTAGTGAGGAAATTAGTCACAGCTCATACAGGTAGAGAAATAAAATAGGGCGGGAGTCATAGTTCATTTATCTCCTGCGTATTTATTGAGTACTCACCACGTGCCGTACCTGTTCTAGACACTGCGGCCTCCACCCTCCACCCTCCCCCATAGTTCATTAAGGTGCTAGTTTATCAAGAGGCTCCCTGTAAGACTGTGTAAAGAAGGGTCCTGCCACAGGAAGGAGCATCATTTTTCTCCTAAAGCTGAGAAGGCCGGGGTAGGTGTGTGTGGGGAGGGGGAGTAGTGAATTTCAATACTTTACTTCTTTAAATAAGGCAAGTATCTCATAAAACTCTGAGAGAGAGAAAGAGACAAGATGGATAGACTTGGTATGAATAAGTGAGTTTTGAGCAGAGACCTGAGATGTTTCTCGGGGACCGGTATAGATAGACTGAAATACTATATGACCCAGAACATTTAGAGGGAATCAGAACGAGAGTTTGTTTGGGAGAAAGATCCCAAGAATGACAAAGGGCACTACTACAGGGGAATTGAGAGTACTTAAATAAACTACCTGCCTCCTAATGTAAGTAGGGGCTATCAATCAGGAGCCTGAGGTCTGAGGATGACTCAGGAAAAGACAGGTTTCCTTGGACCACCATGACAAGACATTCCTATCGAAGGATGGCCTGGAACCTACACTTGTCCATCGAGGAATAGAAGAAGAGTGGCTGAAACCAGTGCAATTGGTTCTCATTTGTATTCAATCAATGCATGTCTTCTGCCTTCTTCTGGCTAATGGGAAGGGGCCCTGTTAGAGCTGCCTTCTCTTACCCATCACATTGGGGGAGCTTCAATTATTTATATAGTAATCAACTCTGAATGAAGAGCAACTCCACTTAATAGATGAACAGAGACTAAAATGGACCTTATAGCAACAAGTCATAGTGTCAGTCTAACAGAGGCCAACCGTGGGTTCTCTACTTCCACCTCCAAAAAGAGAGAAGTTGTGACATAATTAATCGGGGGCTCTTTTCCCCAGAGGACTTCCTCTTTTCTGTATGAGCCCAGGCATGTCTCTTGGTCCAGTTCCTGACTTGAGGGACAAATTCCTGGGCTGCTTCCTTTGTCTACGTAAAAGTTCTCTCTGCTTTCTTTGCTCCTGCAGCCAAATCACACTCTTTGATTCAGGTTACATATTTAACTCTTTGGGGAGCTACTGTTCTAGCCTGTTTAAATTGTTTTTTATCCTGAACCTGTCAATGAATATATAGCAAAACTTTGCAAATCCATGTCACCCATACAAATGTAATATGCATTCCATGTTTTGCAACATAGAAACCCTTAATAGAAACATTGCAGAGACAGGACCAAGAATGCAGCCTGTTCCTCGGCACTGAATACGACATTTCCAATCAGAATTTATGTATTAACCAAAACACCTTGGCTACTCAACAAGGAATGAGCAAACCCGATGATAAAATCGTTCTACATAATTCTTTGTCTTTTCCCCACGGAATATCACCAAATGACAAATCTAGATTTAGAGAAATCTGTTCCTCTAACTTACATATTTAAACAGCAGTGCAACATTCACTTATAAAGCTCCTACCATGTATCAGACCCTTTCTTGCAACACAAGATTAACATCTAGTGGCATAGAAATGCTATCAAAAATTAAAATATTTCTCATCTGTCATCCCTTGTTTTTAGTGAACCTATAAAAGCTTTGATGCGGAATGCTTTTTTTTTTTTTTTTTGCTATTGTTATTCACAAGATAGAACCTTAAAAATTAATTCTGAAACTCCTAAGAAATGGATATGAAACTTAACTAACATGTTTCCAGAATGCACATTTCCTATTCTTTTTGTTCTCAGAGCATTCTCCTAGTTCCTATTTTCTTGTACCATTCCCATTACCATTTTTCACAAAATTCTCCAAAGAATAATGAGAGTTTTCCAATCATTTTGTGTATGTTTCCTCTATGTTGCCATAGAGTTGACTCCAAACCAGACACCCGAGAACTTCAGTGTCTTGGCATATGCTAGCATGGTAACACTACAGGAATACCATTTTCATATATGCTGCATCACTCCTAACAATGTTTTGGACAGGTTTTCTGTTACCCATTGTGCCAGTCTCAGACTTCACTGGCTGATTTATAAGAGCTTCCAGAAACTGGTTTCTTCTTATTTGTTCAAACGACTCCTTCTATTTCTCCATTCTCTCTCCCCTCTTAGTTAAGCTGGCTCATACTGTCCATTTTTATTCCTAGGTTTCTTCTTATGCTATTTTCCCACATGGAAATGTACCCAAGCCCCTTTTTATCTCTATTTAAATACCAACCCTTACTTTAATTTTTTTCTCCTTCAGGAAGTCATCATCTGCTGTTAACATCCCACACTGATCTCTCTCTTCCAATACTGATTAGTCACTCACTGTGTGGTTCAACAATTTTCTAATTGTTTCATCTATGTAAGGCTTATTTTATCAGTTACATGCTAAATGCCTCAAAATGTCTATGTTTTGCTCCCTGTGCCTGGGAGGGGTTGAGTACATGTCCTACTTGGTACAATAGCTTAATTGATGTACAATCAAGTACTAAGTATAAGCCATGAATTGGAAAGAAAACTTGAAAAATACAGCTTATTAGAATTCCTGAATGTTTTATAGATAATCTCACACAGGTCGCACCTTCAGATGTTCAACTGCAGTTGTCAATTTCTGCCAGTATTTTACGTCACATTTGACAGAGCCATTTCCATAACCCATGGTATCTCTTTTCTGTCCTGGAATATGAAAAATCCCCTTGGGACTTCTAATGAACCCTTTAATTCTAAAAGACATATCCAAGCAGAAGGATAAGTTCTGTAAGCCTCAATAATTGTCTCAAAAATCAATGCATTCTTACAGTTTTTGAAGTGCAAACAGGCAAAGATAATAGAAACATTTTTCATTGGGTATTCAAGACAACCAAGTTCATTGAAAAAGAGAAAAAACTCATGGGTATGTAATCTGGCATAGTATGTTTGCTCAATAAGCTCTTAATGTAGAGAAGAAATTGAGCCTCTATGAACCATGTAGATTGGAGTCTGACAGCTACAAACATATCAAGTTAAAATAATTCTAAGTCATTCAAAATGTCTCACATGGAGGGCTTGAGGTGACCTCAAAGGAGAGCTCCAGGCTTGGGCTCCCTGCACAGTGCTGTGTCATAGGGGATGATTTGAGATGACTGGAAAAAGAAAAGTGCATTGTGCTGGTGGATGAAAAAAAATCACTGAGTAGCCTTAGAGATGGAATCATTTGAATTTAGTTATTACAAACCCTTAAAGGCAGAAAAGTTCAGTCATAGCAGTGACTGAAGCAGAAATTCCTAGAGAGCATCTTAACTTTCAAAAGCTTTTCCAGTCTAGTCCACTTCTTTGCTGAACTTCTCTTACAGCCTTGGGTGAGATCCCTAAGAACTTACATGTCACATCCTCTGATACAGAGGATGCAGAGACATTTGTTTTTCCTAGTCGACTGATGAACAATGGATTGATGTTCAAATATTAGACCTAATCTCTTGATCTGCCTCACAGATCATTCTGGGTCTTGTTTGTTTGTTTGATTGGTACATTATTTAAGGACAAGATTGGGTTGATCTTCGATGATGAACTTGACCTTACTTCAAATCTTATTTGAGACTCTTGTGTCAGTTTAACACTGTCGATCCTTTCTTCCTCTCTTTCTAGTGTGTTTTACAACATTCTTTCTAAAAATATGCTTGATCTTCCACCAATGGAAGTTTAGAGTTAATTTTTTCCATTATAGACTCAAAATTAGATGAGGGCTCCAAGTAACAAAACCCAGGGGACAGGCCTAGGATTCATTCTCATGGCAGGTGAGATTACCTAATGCATTAACGTCAAAAAGAAAACAAAGAAATGGGGCCAACTGATACAATATGGAAATTTACAGTCTTATGTGGAAACTAGAGGTAGATAAGGGTAGGCTAGCGGTCACTAAAGCCACCCGTACCCAAAGGCACAGGTCAGACTTAAGGCAGGGACGTATGGGTATGTTTGTGTGTGTGTGTGTGTGTTGCGTGTGTATGGTCTGAGATGAGGATCAGGCCAGGAAAATGGGAAGGGAACTTACACATATTAAGTATGTACAAAGTGCCTATTGTCACAGTCAAATCATCTCAGTGCTCATAGCTACTAAGTTTGTTACCTCTCAAATGATTGTCTTAATTAATCCAGTCTAATACTAGCACTGGTACAAAAGATTTTGTCCATATGCCAGCTAACCAGTTCCAAGTTTTTTTTCCTCTCTTTAGTCCAAGAACAAGTATTTTTGCATGATAGCTAACTTGAAACTACTCTGTGAGGTATAAATATTATATATCCCCCACATTACAGATGAGGAAACAGAAGCTCAGAGAGGTTGATCAATTTTCTCAAGGTAAAAGTAAATCACGGGTTTGACCTAGTTTTTATCAGACTAGAAACCACTCTTTCTGGTACACTACAGTGACCCTAAAGGTAAATATTACAAAAAGGTAAAAAGAAAAGTAGAAAGAGAAGGAAAAATGGAGGGAAAAAAACTTGAAACATCAATGTCTCTGGAGGGAACAAAAATAATGACAAGGCAGGGAGAGTGTGCAGATGGAAAGAAAAATCTGATGAGGAAATTTGTCTTAAAGTCTCAACTAATGCTTATTTCTACATAAGCAGAGTAAAATATATCAATTTTTCTTTTAAACAAAATACATGCAATGCCTAATTTTAATAGAAGAATAGATATACTATTTTTCTTAGAAAGAGTAGTCTGGGATCTATCTTAATGATTTAATTTACTTTGCCAAATAAGCATGGTTTATATTTATACATAGATCTGATTGGTCCCCATATAGTTTTTTAAATATCACATTAAACTCCAGCAAATTGCTACCCTCTGGATCTTCAGAATGAGTCTGACTGGTGTTTCCACATGTCAACTATTTCTTTTAGTATCAGAAATACACTCCAATAGACTTAAGATACGTTACCTGCATTTTTGCCATCTAGAACCCTGCAAGATAAACTTTAGTTTTAGCCTCTCAAATCCTTAAGGAGTTTCAATGATATTTCAGGGATTTTGTTATTATCCAGGTACAGCTATGGAAAATACTTTTAAAAACAGTCCACAAACCTCCATGAAGGCTATCATGTTTGAAATACAAAGCTCAAAAAATTAGCCTCTAAAATGAATTAGACCTACCTGGAGTCCAGAAATCCTCCCTGGGGATGATGTCAGAGCATTCACTCAAGAAATGTCTAAGCCCTTTGTTGGTGTGCTGGGGAGAAAACCTCAGGAATTCTCCTCCCTGGATTTAATGCCCCCAGATTTAAAATGTAAGTCTTAGAAGCTGAGCCTTCGACCATCTCCCTTCATTTCTTGACATCTTTATGACAATGTATGGCGCAGTACCTCACTTTCCTGCAATTACTGAACAGACAGCACTGTAGGCAATGCAAGTTGCTCTTAAGTGCAGCAATCCATTCTGAAGAGATGTACAAACATAAACTCTCGATCGTGGCAGGCTTCTAGGAAACCTGAGCATTATCTGTGAATTTTTGCTCTCTCCTTTTTAATCATCCTGTGTGCTCACCTCTTAGAACCCAGAGACCTAATTTACTAATTAATAACTATTATTACTTAGTGGAATTGAAAACTGAAATTACTGCCTGCCTTAAACATAATAAAAATTGGCGATCCATTCAGAGTTTTTGAGGGGCTGTTTCATTCATTGCCCGATCCTGGCAGCTGGGTGGATGTCATTGTCTTCTTGCTCCATGGCCCTCATTTCCAGATGGAATGGAAGGGAGGTGGGGGGTTATTTCTCTGACACATTCAGACTAGAAGAGGAATGGTGTTTGTATGTTGCAATATATACCTGTAGGATCTTAATAGACAATATTCTTTCAACTGATTTTCATATGATTTAAAGACGTCTGTCTTCTTTATTTGTGTTCAGTCCTCCCCACCCAGCTTCCCTTCATACCTTAGCAAGTGATTTCTAATCTCAATTTCTTTATTCATTTGCTAGATGAAAAGTCCCTAAAGAGAAATGAATGATGTAAGTTCATGGTCTCTCAATACAACCAAATCAATTAGTGACCAGGTTAAATCTAGGGGAAATTAAGCAGAAATTATTACCATCAGCATTTTTTTCTTTTTTGTGGGTGCCCTCTCAGTTGGTCAAGTCAAATCTGATTAAAGCAGCAAACTTTGTTCTTCAAATCTACCCTTCTTTTTCCTATTACTGTTTCCAATGGAGAGGCCAGTATTATTTCTCATTGCCTTGATCTCGGTTAACTTTCAACAGTCATTACAATATGTTTGCATGTTATGAATATTTGTTCATCTGGAGCCTAGTGTCTACATACATCAAGTACCAGCAGAGATGCTGAGATTGCGAACATGCAGAAATCCCATTCCCACTCTCAACAAACACATCATCTAGCAGGGAAACCAACGTATGAGGTCACATGAGAAGCACTATGAAAAAATACCTTCAGGGTGCCCAAGAAACATCTGAGGAACAGCTCCCTTAAGGCTTCGGAAAGGTTACAACTACAAAGAGAAAAGATCAGTGCCCTTCAAACCACATCATCTGGTCCAGATAATTCTAAAACTAACTACGAAGGCAGCTTCTCACATGGAGGCAAGGACTCATCCAGGAAGCAGATGCCACAGGCTAGGAGAAGATGCTTAAATATGTGGTACCCCTAGGGTGGGTCACTACTCAGCTTAGCAGACAACTGGCAGCAGGGTCAGCTAGTCTTCAACCTCGTCCCAATCCTCCATTTCATACAACCAAGCTAGAGAGAATGAGGTCTTCACGGCTGAGATTTTGTTGAGAGGTTTTCCTCTGATTTTCTAAAGGTCTTGTCATGTCCCTTAAACTGAATCTCATTCACATAGCCAACCAATCATCTACTGAGAGCCCATAGTTCCCCAGCACCCTGGGAGGCCACCCACAGGGGCTACTGGTCTCTTCTCTATTTTCTGTCATGGTCAGAAGTACCAAACCACACCCACTCAAAGAACAGGCTCCTTCAAAGATGCCCTTCAAACGTGACCCATCAAAGTCCTGCTCCAGATTGAGTACAGAAAAATGCATACTCCCATGAACAGTTTACAAGTTGATCATCTGTTTTAGTCCAACCGTATGTTTTTCTTTCATTTATAATTCAATAAACACAAGACAAAGCAAGATACAAGAGATACATGAGAACAAATGCTCAATCTGATATTTTCAGTCTCAGACTACCAGAAGTTAAAGTCAAGCCTGAATCAACTATATTTTTCCTTACTATCACTAGCATGACAATCACCGGCACCCTTAGGTTCCAGCCGCTGCTTGTTTCAGTGTTAACACCACATAATAGTAATGACAAAGTCAGCAGCTAGTTAGATTCTGGCATTCACCAAGATCTCGGCACTAGGGACTATTCTAGATCTAAGTACTACTTTTATATGTACTTTGGGATTGTGACATTAAGAGGAAGTGACAAACTGGGTGGGACAAGCAGCGGGGACCTCTTCCTCTTCTTGACAAAGTTTTATTCTCAAAATGTAAATTCAAAGATATTATTGTGAACTAGTCAGTGGATGTGACACTCAAGGTAGAGAATGTTAAAACAATGAAGATAACATAGATCAGGAGTTGGCAAACTATGACCCACAGGTCAAATCTGGTCATTAGCCTGTTTTTGTAAATAGTTTTATTGGAACTACAGCCACTCCCACTTGTGTATTTTCTAAGGGCCAAACAGCAGTGAGTGGTAGTGGTAGACAGAGACATTATAGCCTGAAAAGCCTGAACTATTTGCCATCTGGCCCTTTAAGGAAAAATTGTGCTGACCCCTGGAATAGATCGGCAATCCCATATTTGCAATACCCCAAATCTAAAGATTTTTTTTGAAATGACTTTGGCAGCAAAACCTGAAGTTATCTGAAATCCTTTGGTAGCAATGGCACAAACTTACCTGAATTGACATGAGACTATTTATAGCTTTTATTTCTCCCTCTGGGAATATTTGTCTGAGTCCCTGAAGAAATACTGATATGCCTTATTAAACGGAGCTGGCCCAGACCCCACCGCGGGTGTTATCACGTTCAGCACACATCTCTCTAAACTCCAGAATATCCCGAATCCTGAAAAATAGCTGGCCCCGAGAATTTTGGATTAGAGTTAGTGGAGCGAAGATATGAAAACTGTGAGATAAAAGAACATTTTTTTAACAAAGATTTCATTACTAAACATTATTAGGGTATCAAGTATATTAAGTGGGAATAGGATGGGGGGGGGTGTGAGTACCAGGTGCCGCTCAGCACGACAGGAGTTTTCAGACAGAGACAAACGTGTGATATGAGTGATGTGCACGTTGAACTGAGGCTCGTGGGTGAGATGTGTATGGGCAGACGGCAGTATCAGTGATACTACAAGGAGAGCTAAATGCTAAGTAGATCCAAAATATCGTCTCTATTACACTATAAGAAGAGTAGCATTCTTACTTTTAAGAGTTCTGTGGTATTTGCTTTTAGTTCTTTAAAAGCTGCAATCCTATAGCATCAATAACTTTACAATATAAGAAAACAAAACTTTTCACGGAAGGAGCTCATGGATCTTGGGAAATGACCAAAAGACAGATGAAAAAGTCTTGCATTGTAAAACGAAGCTCTAGTCTCTTTCTAAACCCGAATCTCAGGCATGGCTAGAGGGGGTTGCTTTCAAGCAATCAAAGAGTTAACACTGGTGCCTGTGTTTGTGTGTGGCCTTCCTCACCGCCTCTAAGACAAAAAGCTTAGCTGGCAGCACAGTGATGGTGCTTTATGGCAGGTGGAAGAAGTGGACATAAAAACATAATACATCTGAATAGGTGCCCAAAGTAAGTAGCAGCCTGAGTCATCAGAAAACCAAGAAGGAGAGATTTTGACATAGAATGTTTTGATTCCAGAAAGACTATTTCATTGCACCCGTAGCATGTTCAGAGTGCCCGGAGGCACACACTGGAGTCCGAGAAGCTCAGAGGCACAGCCTCACTTTTAGTTCATCGCAAAGTAAAAGGTATAAACAAAAACATCTCAACATTGTGTTTCTTCTTTGCATGGCCAAAATAAGTAAGGTGAAACCAGAGTTCAGTGCGTATGGCTGGTATCCGTATCTCTACACGTCTGACTAGGGGTGGCAGGAAGGGGGGTTTGGATGGCTTTTAGCAGTCTTATTGACTTTGGCCAGTGGCTCAACCACACAGTAATTTGGCACTACCAGCAGACATCACACCATTCCACATGGCTTTAACTTGGTGTTGTATCCATAGTTATGCCAAAGAATGTCTCCTTTCTTCTTAGATTTTAAAATAATTAATGAGAAATGCAGATAGATTCTTAAAAATATGAACGCTCAACCTCTAACAGCACCACAGAGCCAAACTGATAAGTCATACAAAACTGACACCGCTGTCCAATTTGGAGGCTGCATTTATTTGGCCAATTATCAGAGATGTTGCTGGTCACGGGAATGGACGGGCAGGTTAATTTGATGAGCTGTCTGGGTACAGCACACTTTGGAATCGAACAAGAGGCCTTCATGCCAATACAGTTGCATCGATGTTGTATGGAGTCAAACACTGGCAGGATTTTCCCACGCTCAGCACTCATATATGAAATATCTCTTAATAGCATTGTCTTACAATAGATTGTGTGTGTGTGTGTGTGTGTGTGTGTAGCAAAAAATGATCAACATCAGGGCTCAAAACAATCTAGTATAGGAATGGGCAAACCTTTTTAGTCAACCACATAGATATTCTAAGCTCTGAAGGCCATACATTCTGTAGCAACTACTCAACTCTGCCATTGCAGTGGAAAAGCAGCCTTAGACAGCATATAAATGAATGGGTGTGGCCTTAATTTGCCAGCCCTAATCCAGTGCACAGAGCTGCACAGAGCTCTACTGAGCTTGGAACTGAGGTCAGATCTGCGACGGAATTCAGTATTCCTCAACCTGCCCTGAGCTCTCTACGCCTCCTGGGCATTAGCAATTCTGAAACCTCAGGGTTTGATTAGAGTATGCCCTAGATATTTATGCATTTGCAAACCTTAAAGAGTGAAAAGGTCGTAATCTGTGTAGGTTTTCCAGTCATTGCCTATGTGGTTTCTTTGGAACGTTACTTAACATTCCTGTACTCCTAATCCTAGACTTTTGACATTACCATCTGGTATTAACCTCTGGAAAAAATCAGAAAGACATATTGAGCACCCTGAAAGTTAAAATTGAGCAGTTTTAATGAAAGGAGAGGAACTCATCTTAAAGACAGATTTAGAACTGTAGTCAGGACCATCATATCTACTTCAAATGACGATACTAACATATTTAGACGTGCAGAATCTGTTTAAATAGAGATAGATAGATAGATAGATAGATAGATAGATAGATAGATAGATAGATGATAGGTAATCAGTACAAACATGTGACTGTCAACATATATTTTCTAGTTTTCTGCCGAGAGGGCTTAGAAGCAATTATACCTCAGTAACAGTAAGCGCACCCAGAGCCCAGACCTGTTTAAAGGCCATTCTCCAGGAAAGGAATCCAAGACTCCTTGAAGAGATAGGTATCTCCAGGACTGAAACTGAGAGAGTACAATTACATTTTTAAGTCAATCACTGAATGCTTACCATACACTGGACACTGTACTAAGTGTTCTGCATGTATCTTCTTAATCTTCAGAACAGTCCTTTTTATTTTATCATTCCATGTTCTAGATGTGGAAATTGAAGTTTAGTAAGATTATGTAATTAATCCAATGTCAAAAAGCTAATAAATGACTAAGCCAGACTTGTCTTTTTTTTTTAATCCAAAACCCATGATATTGTCCACTCTGTTCTATGACAGCTTTATTATTGCATCCAACATTTTGACTATAAAGATATATCTTTACTTTTGCTTTTAATGGAGCTTAAAACTATGCAGATATAACTTCTGAAAACTGAATTGAAGTACAATTTTTGTGTGAACCAAAAGGTATAAAACTTTTTGTATGTCGAATTAAAAAAAAAGTTAAAGGCAAAACAACAAACTAGAGGGAAGAAGCTGCAAATATGACAACTCAAACTTGAGAGGAAACTCTAAGCCATCAAAACAAAACAAGCAAAGTCAAGGGTAAGGTCGTTCCCCAAAGGGGCAGTTCAAACGGCTAACAAACATGGGAAAAAAATTTTATTTGACAACTACAAGTTGTGGGGCTTTTGTTTGGTTCTGTTTGGATTTTTTGTTTGTATTTCTATTAAATTTACCAAAAAATGAAGAAATTAAAAAATCCAGTATTGACAGCATGTGGTCAAACAGGCTTCCTCATACATTGTTGATTGGAGGTAATTTTGCTCAATAATTTGGAAGGAACTTTTCTAACAGAAGTTAAAATACCCTAAAGATGTTTATTCTCAGCTCAGTTACATCACTTCTAGGAATCTAGCCGATGGAACTTAGAAATGCTAATAAAGATGTATGCAAAAAGACACCCATTTCAACATGTTTTTAATAATAAAAAGGAAACAAGAAACAATCAAATCATCCATCACATTAATAGAGAAATGATAAGCAAATTCTTTTATACATAAACTGAACTTGATGAAGTTGCCGATTTAAGAGGTCTGCAAAAAACAAGGTTAAATATCAGCGCTTTCATATAGCTCAATCCAATACACGTAGTGGGTTCTTGAGCGTTTGTTAAATATGTTTCTGGAAAAAATGGAATAATAAGAATGCTACTATGTTATATGAGGGAATCAGAACAGTAAATTGCTGTGCAACATGATATCAACTGTGTACAAAATTCATGGGAAAGAAACTGGGAGGAAATCTGACACCTGAGGCCCCTGGGTGCTGGGAGGACAGAGGATTGTCGTCTCCCTGGATTTTTTCTACTCTCATTCATCTTTAGGGTAAACCCACATTTGTAATCAAAAAATGAGGAAAGATAAACAAAATCACTATTTTTAGCAAGTTATTTTCATTCAGGTCTCTTAAATATTATCCTTCTAGATGGATGAAATATATTTTGTGGGCAGAAATGTCCACACTGTGGTAGCGATTATGTCATTAGTGAATTAAGGCAAGTGATTTTTCCAAAGTAAGTCTTCTGGGGATTTCTATTAATCAAAAGGCACATATGCTGAGGATGAGGACTGTTGCTATAACCATCTCCATATACTAAGAGTCTGCCAATATTTTGTTTTGATGCTGTGGGAAAGAACCTGTTTGCAGAAAAGCTGGCTGGAGTGAATTTATGAGACTTTTGTATGTGATGATTGACATCCGCCTCCCTGTATTTGTATATTTATATTCAGATTGGAGATGTTCACTGAGTAGATGTGTTTGAACTCTTCCTTCATTCCATCCTTGACATATAATTATTGAGAATCTGCCATTTGAAAAAAAAGAATTTAAGTGGTTATATACTCAAATTGTTAAGGACTTGCCAGAGAGGCTCACCCAGGTGTCGTTTCTGATTTCCGTTGGTTTCCTGTGGGGTCTCTGATTATCCTACATGCAGAAGTACACCCATCATGGTGCCCTTACCTTTTTTTTCAACCAAGTCTAAGGATTTTCTTTTCGCCGTACCACAGCAAACAGAAGCACCATGGCGTGATGGACTGGTGTCAAGAGAGTAACTTAGAATAAAACGATTCTGCAAATAAAGTTTTTCTAAAGAAGTTGAGATCAGTATCATTTTGCCCTCGTTATTTCTCTAGATATCATGAGCTAATTCAAGTAGGAGTGGGCTGTGCATCTCGGAGAAGTTATGTAATACAAGTAAGTTTGGATTGAACTCTCTTCATAAAGGTGTCTTCAAAGCTATATTATGAACTCTGCAAGATTGTCAAAGATATCTCTTTGCAAGAGAGTTCTTGTGAGATTTCTAGTATATAACAGATGCTGAAAGTGTCTCAGGGAACCATGTCTCAGTTGCTTGGGGAAGAGTCTACACTCTGGATGCTCTCCTCTACAGCCTCATTCAGAATCCGGATTCATCAATTAGTCCCTCTCCACTCAATCTTCAGTTTGAAACTCTCTAATGGCTCTTCGTCTAGACTAGAGACTAAAACACACTCAAGCATCTCCTACTTTGAAAACAAATATAAAACTCTTTTGACTATAAACTTTTCTAACTGTGACCTTCTCGTATTTCCTTCAGAATCAAATTTCTAGGAAAAAGAAATATACTCTCATTCCTTCGTTAAACCAAAGTCACTATTTCCGGTCCTCATCACACTGTTGAAGGTGCTGTATTACCAAATCAAATCAGCACCTTACCGTCTTTAGCCTACTTACCTTTGGTCCTGAATTTTCATTTCATAAAGTTCAGCCTAAATGATTCATATCTTTATCTGCTAAATGCAATGTGAACAGTAATACAAGGACTATGAATAGAAAACTTTCCTTAATGTCTTTCTTTTCATATGGTTTTCTTTCCCATTCTTCTCATTCTTCAGTTCTGCCAGAAGCCAGTCACAAAAAAACTATCCGTTTCAACCCCCATCCTTGTTTATCATTTCTCAGTCTGAACAAGCCTTCAGGGGTATATACAGTCCCCTTCTGGCTGATGCTATGGTCTGATGAAGGGAAGGAAAGACAGAGTCAGGACTCCTGGTCCCAGGTCTACTAACAATGGTAGGAAAATGTCTATGAGCGACACCAGGGGTGATGGTGGGTGTGGGAGCTGGGTTAGAATAATACCGTGAGAAATAGCTAGAGGTTTGTCTCATCTGGAGAAATATGCATCCATTCAAAAGACATGCCACCTACTCTTAGACACAGGGAGGGAAGCAGTGGCCACAACATACCATAATCCCTGCCCACGTGGGATTTACATTCTGGTGGGAAATTTCTTTTCATACCACAGGCCTCCAACCTCCAGGATCAGAAGCCTGACGAGTGAGCACCCAAGCAGGGTTCCTCTTCTAGAAGTAGATATAAATTAACCAACCCCAGAGAAACTGATGAGTGAAACCAGAAAGTTAATGTGATGGAAAACACTTGTTGCTCGGAAGAAAAGTAGTTGTGCCAGCGTGACCCGCGCATTTGTTCCCTCTCTGGAGTCCACAGTCAAGCTACTTGAAAAAACCAAACCATAATCAGAAAAAAAAAAAAAAAATTTTTAAGATCAAGATCGCCAACATATTTACTTAAAATAAAAATGATGAGAGAACGTAGATTTTGTCCATGTAACCATCCTATTCCTTCCCTAGAGACCCAAATCTAACCATGGTGAGCATGGACTCAAAACAAAGGGAGCTAAGAGGTGAACTCGAGGTTAGTAGCATCAGGCTTAGCCAGACTCATCCATCTCATAATAGAGATAATCTTGCTCATAAGGCTTGAACATTCAAAGCCGAACAGGCCATACTCCCTCAGTCCTAGATGGAGCTGGGAAGATTACTGTCAACATTTCTTCTGCAAAGCTTCTGATTAAGCATATTAGCATTTCTGAAGAAAGAAGATGTCAGTCATATCACAGTCCAGCCTTATAAGCCTGGAAGCCATTAGGTCTCTTGAAGGTAACTTTGCTGAACAGGGTTCCGATCCTTTTGTACTGATAGAAATTAATGCTCAAGGCACAATTTTATTTGCCTCATGTTCTGTATGAAAGCAGTACAGACTTTGACAAGTCTTAGACAAACCTCTCTGAGTTCTGACATCTTCAAATGAGCAGATTGGGTAATATCATCAGAGTTTCCTCTAGTTCTAGGGCAGAGGCAAACTGATGTTGGGACCACAGTTGAGTTCACCTGAGAAAGAAATTTATCCAAGGTAGTTGGGGGCACTGTGCCAGGGTTGTGGCCAGGAAAAGGGTGTCAAATGCCTAAAGAATGAAAAATCAAGTATGAGGAAAGGCCTGATTTTGACCATTTAGAACTAAGATAATATATAGTTAAACTGGACTCTTTCAATGGATGGATGGGTGGATGGATGGATGAATTTATTTTTGGTGGTTCTCAACACCATCAGACTCAATACTTCTTTCTTTTCCTAAAACCTCTATTTTCTTATATGTCATAATAAAGCAATCAATGTTTGAAATTACATAGAATCACTGTGTATGTCAAAGAGCTATAAATACTGATTGGGAAGTACAGGTGGATTAAATGGTAAATCCAATACCACAGGCTGGCCAAAGACATGACTGTTTAAAATAGTACACAATTTCCTGGCATTGCCTCTGGTGAAAGAAAGTATGCTCTCCTTTGCCTTACAGGGTGATGACAGTCTGGAAGAAGGCAGTGTTTGTTAAAATTGTGCTAAATATGTAAATATTAGCATTTGCTCTAGTCTGGATTAATTGCAGACTTACCTACGTGCAGTTGTTGCAGGGAATTCTAAAGTTTTATAGGACACAGGAGAGTTCTTCACCGTGCAAGATTTCCTAGGATGCTTAGCCAAGATCATTGTGATAATCAATGATGATCCCTAAAATTTCAAAATGTATATAAGAGGCAAGACTGCTCCTCATCTCTTGCTCCCACCCCATCAATGAGTACTGTTAAGAGCATACGCACTGGAAGAGTGTGGGTGTTTTTTAAGGAAACTTGCAAGACTACATATCCCAGGGCTCCAAATTTTATGACGTTTTTTGTTCTTGGTGACAGCCTCCCTCCACTGATTCTCAAGCTCCAGTTATTCCAATGCTGTCCAAACTTTGGGGGAAGAGACATGGCCATTTGTTCACCAAGATGATCCTTAGGCTTCATATGAACAAGGCAAATCGAACATTTCGGTGTGCTCCACCAGGCGCCCCCTAGCTCCCCACTCTGACATCCAGGGAGCTCTCCTCAGAGGGCTAGTCAGTGCTTCCAGCTCACCTCTCATTTAAGCCATAAGTTGACAGTCTGAGTTCCCCAAAAGTAGGAAGTTTAGTAAAAATTTTTAAAAGGGAATGGAGAATGGTAGAAAGTATATAAATGCTTATTTTACCAAATGATCCGGTGTCTCTGGGAGCCTGACAAATGAGCCTATGTTTATTTCCATGGCTGTCCAGGTTTCAAGTGGCATAATGTGTGAGGGTGTATGTATCTATGTGTGTGTGTGCGTGTCTGTGCGTGTGTTTGCTGTGCAATATATTTATGAGCTGTAAGGATAATTTACTCTTATGTCAAAGAGTCAATCAATGCGGGGCATATTTTTTGCACATTTGCAAATTTTGTCAGGTAACTCAATAGAGGATTTAAGATGAAATGGAAGAAAGAAAAGATGATTAAGGGGGTTATCAAATCACCAGTCCCTCTGTTCCTTCTGGAATGATCCCTGTTCTGCCCTTCATATATAACCTGTCCCAGCCCCTAAAATATTTTAATATATACAAGGCAGCCCACTGAGAGGGTCCCAATACTATACATTTCCAAACACCAGCATTAGATTAAAAAAAAAAACATTTAAAATGCCAACTAATGATCTGAAGAGCAGGTGTTATTTTGGAATTTCTTGGGGTTTTAAGTACAAACCAGGTGTTACAAGGAAGTGATCATTTGAATATTTGATACATCTTGGCATCTGTCTGCGAGAACCAGACCCAAGAGATGGATTTTGCCCAGTAGAGACAGCACTAAAGCTCACTATACAGCATTTATCCATGGAAGTCATCATTTCCATATTGGCGAACAGTGTATAGACTTTCTTATCAGGACAAGAGTCCTCAGCATCTTGAGAAGTACTAGATCTTTTTAACCTTGGGGGCTGGCTTATGATATTTATCCAATGACTAGTGGGGGCTACCCTTTGAGCTTTTAAAGATAAGTTAACAAATCTTGCCACACCTACAAAGAGCACAGTGCCTTGGGGTCCCATACCAGTCACTGATCATCATTATCTGGGGCTCTGAATCATCGTCTTGTACTCCTCTGTGGCCAGTGCCCTGGGGAATGTTCTGTGTGCAGTAGGTACATAATTAATATTTCTCACTGACTCATTGGCTGTTCCCACATGAAAGGAAGCAAATAACCTCAATAAAACCACACTAGAGTGGCTGAAAAACTCTCTAGACTTCAGAGGATTAATTGCCCATTTTTAGTGCACTTGCTAAAAATAAAACAAATTGAGCTGGTCAGATCAGAAAAGCTACCATCTCTTTATGGCTTTGTTGAAACCTTTTCAGATGCCTGTCTATCATACAAACAGAACCTGTTCCTAAAAATGTTTATTCATTCAAAAACATGAAAACTCCACCATAGTCTAATGGCTATTTTACTCTGGCCAATAAATTGCCTTCTCTTGAGTGATTTTTTTTTCCCTTCCTCTCTCTTGAATCACAGAATTATATTCCAGAACCCAGAATGCTTTGATTTTTTAAACTAAGAAGAAATGTTCTCACAGGGAGAGATGCACAGCTTATTTCAACCCTAGACAATCATTTCCATTTCTCAAAGATTCATTGAGCAAACACTGTTGTCACTGTTTATACAACAAAATGTTCTTTCCAAAGGACTTTCAAATAAATAAATACACCACAGGATTGCTGCACACTCAGAGTCAACCTGCCAAGTCCTCAAATAGTTAAGCTGAGCAGTTTACTTAGAAAGGCTGACAAATTTGCTTCACTTCAAAATATCATTAACACCAATAACACATTTGCCCAAGCCTATTTCTAAGTTGTAAAAAAAAGATTGCTACAGATTAAGACCCTTGATATAATGCTATAAGCTCCTAACAATGGTATCTTTTATAGTGAAGAGCAACTGCAGACACAAATTGCCCTCTTTCCTGCACCTTTTTCACAAAAATCAATATTAAAGTAGTATCTGCCTTAACTCTCCCATACACTGTATGAGAAAAAACCACAGCCGTGCTTAGGACAGTTTAGGTCAATAAAGAATCGATACTGTGGTTGAATCTGTAGAAAGATAAAAGACTTAGAACTCTCTACACACAGACCCATTGTTTTCTCCCTATTCTGTAAAGCAGCAGAAGGGCATCGCTTGTCTGTGCTTGTTGGAAGGGTAGATTTTTTTCTTCTCTTTTTAAGGTCGATGTGCATTAAGTGTTGGTGAAAAGTAAAGGGGGCACAGCCCACACAGGGGGACAAAAGGATCGCAGACACTCTTCCTTCTATTAGGCTTTTTTTCTTTGGTCTCTTGTCTGAGCAGTTCCTTTATGGGTGAGGGGTCGGGGGGAGGATGGGTATAAAGGAGATTGTTACCGAAATCCACCCATGATAAAGATGAGGTCAGGTGATACCAAGAGACAACGTGGATTACAATTTTGGCAATGTTGTGTGGTCTTCGACAAGTTACTCTACTTTAGTTAAGCCTCCATTTCCTCTCCTGAAATGAAATAAACGATAATAATATTAGCCAACTTTCAGAATTTGTAATAGGTATCTAATGGGCTCACCAAAATCTTAGCACATGGGTGACCATGGTTCTCAGCACTCTTGCAATTAGATGGGGGTCAGTGACCAGTTCTGACCAGTGAGCTGTGAGAGGAAGTGACGGCTTCTCTTCCAGGCTGAGGCCCTGAACAGGCAGGGATGGCCTTTCTCCCATCCCCTGAAATGGCAGACTTGGAGGAGGCCTCCTGTTGAGAGGTGGCGCCATAAGAGCAAAGCCCTGATGTTTCTGGGTCACCACAGAGAGGATGGTTGTCCTAGAGAGTCACTCAAATTGGTACTTTTTTGTGAGAAACCAGCATGCATTGTGTTACAGCACTAAGATTTAGGGGTCATCATTTTGTTGTTCTTACTGTATTATTACTGAGCCTATCCTGACTATTTATGATTGTTAATAAAGACTAATTCAGAAAACATATGGAAATTTCTTACCACAATACTGGGGACAGAATAGCACTCAGTTAATACATTCATTAAAAAGCTGCACATTCCATGCAGGGGGAGCAGTTTAAACAAAGGGGTGGAATGAAACAGCACAGTACATTCAGGGATTCTGGATTCTAAGTGGAGGAATTCTTAGGGGAAAAAAATCGTAACATATTAGAAATGGAAAGGACCTTTTTTTTAATTTAATTTTTTATTTTTTGGGGGGAGGTAATTAGGTTTACTTTATTTATTTTTAGAGGAGGTACTGAGGATTGAACCCAGGACCTTGTGTATGCTAAACATGTGCTCTACCACTTGAGCTGTACCCTCTCCCAGAAAGCATCTTTAAAAACCAAGTTAGGATTCCTGAAAGGGTGCTGTGTAGAATATCCATCGTGTAAAAGCAGGAAAAGTGTTCTCTGGCTTAAGAAGTTTGGAAAATGCTGTCTACTTAATCTCCCACTTGAAGATTCTTAACACGCATTAAGTTACTCGAGGCTCTGAGAAGTAGTACCACAGAAAACTCATGAATTTTGTTATTCCAAGATGCCTCAAGTTGATTTGACCATAAAATGCATCTTCCATGTGATACCAATGAACTGCCTACCGAAGGCCTTGTTACTGTCCTGAAAGAGCTTATCAGATGGGTTGTTGGTGACTTGTTCAGCTCCACTCAGCACTAATGTTAGTGAAGGACTGGGTTCAGCTCTGCATAATGAGACCCTATATAGGAGTGGCTTTTATGATATAAATAATAGCCACACTTGTAGCTTTACTGCATGAGCTATTATCATAAGCCTTACACATATCTACCCACTTAGTCCTTACAGCATCTTTTCCTTCGTAATAAGGGAGCTGAAGGGGGAGGTCCAGGTTTGATGTGACTCAGAGCTTTAAGTCCCTGCAGTTTTATTGTCTTTTCCCTCATGTTCAGTTGCAAGAGGCCGCCCGTGATCGCTCTGGACATCAGAAAGAAGTCACGCATCAGGTGTAGAGGATACCTCCCTGCAGAGCTTGCTTCTCTTTTCCTTACGTTTCTCCTTGTGACCCATCTTAAATGTGTATTTATACCTCTTGGTCAGAATTGTGTCACGTGGTCGCACGTATCTGCAAGGTGGTCTAAAGGATGTAGACTTGAATTTTTGTTGTTTTGTTTTATCTAAGGACATTGTCACCCACAACCAAATCGGTGTTTTAAGGGAGGAGGGGGATGGGCATTGGGCGGCAGCAAGGAGTCCCTGCCACTGCCCTAGCAGGTGATCAGGCCTGCGGGTATTTCCCGCTTCTGACAGGTTCGTGATCACACCCAGGCTCAGCTGCTTTCTAATCAGGTGGCCATTGACAACTTACTTCCTTTTCCTCTCCGAGTTTTGATTTTCTCATCTCTAAAATTGAGGTATTGCCACCCTCATTGGGCTATTGGAAAGGCTAAATTAAGTGTTGTAAGTAAAGGATTTAACACAGTGACAGAAAAACAGTAGGTGTGAGTCTTTTTCTTTTCCTTGAAGACCTTTAAGGTGACACACTGAATCTGGACTCCAGGTGGGAAAGAGAGAAAATGAAAGAAGAGAAGTATATTCACGTTTATGTATTCCACAGTCTTATGTCTTAGGTACCTCCCATCTTGCAAGAGAAAGGGCAAGAAACAATGTATGTACAATATCTGCTTCAATCTATTTCTGCCCGATGAAGAGGAGGTTGAATGATTTGGGGGTGGGGGCAGGACAGCTGACTGCCTCCTGTTGTGCTGAAGCCCCATTCTGATCCTTGGGAGTCCAATGGGGTCCAAGGGTGCAGAGGTGCACTCCCTTCCTCTGGGTTATCAGTCACCCATCAGCCCTGCTCCTCCTCGGGCTCACTGCTCTGCAGAATTCCTGCTTTTCCAGCCCCACTGCCCTCCCGTCGCCACCTGCTCCCACACAGTACTTGTATCAACTCTGCCAACTGGGTTGGGACAGGCTTAACATCAAAGTCTTTTATTTAGATTTTCCCTTCATCTCCAACGGACTCCATCCCAAACTCAATTTCCTCTTTTTCAATTAACTACAGTTGCCCAGAGCTGGGGAGATAGGAGGAGGTACTTGGGGCATACATCTGTCATCATTTATCTGGTAGTGTGTGGAGTATGCTGGCATTCAGATCCCTAATATCGCCTGTTGGACTCAAATAATTCTAGACATATTTGATTTTTGTAAAAGATAGAAACAACACACAATGAGCCTTTACATCAACCACCCAAGGGGGCATTTAGAGAGACTTTCCAATCTATTCATGAGCTGTTATTCCCAGCCCCGAAAGTTTCCATGTTCGAGCAGAATACCTTGGGACTCCAGATGTTATGGGAACACAGCAGAACCAAAATGAGTTGAAAGAAGAATGCATTAGATTCAAACAGGGGATGAGACAGTATGCTAGGAGCCCCCGTTTCATTGTCTCTACCTGGGACCCTGGGACAACACAGCCATCTCAGCCCCATTCAAGTGTGACATTTCTTTTGAATATGACAGTGGCGGCGACCTTGTCATTAACTGATGCTATGAGCAACATTTCAGCTTTCATAATTCAGTTAATTTTCAAGCCACTGGTTACTGAACCCCCAGTATAATTTTCATATAATTAAACCACACACACACACACACACACACATATTCTTACTCACACAGAACATCCACAAAAGTGACAAACAGCAGAGAAAAACAAAACTGAAAACCCAGAAAAGCTAGATGCAAGATTCAAATCTATTTCTCAGTTTCCTTTTGATATAGGCATATACACGTGGAGGGGGGACAGGCAGAAGTCAGTTGGGGTTGAAGGGGGCGGGGGGCTCATTTTCCCACTCCTATTAGTATTAATGCACAAAGACCATGCACAGCCTGGCTTTTTTTCCTTGCTGACCAATTACATGTTACACACACACATGAGTTTAAAAAAAAAAAGATTGGATAAAGGATCACGACATTCTCAATTTAGATATTGTTTTCAAAACTGTATGGAAAAGTCTTACAAAGAACATTTAGGTCATGTCTTCATAATAGCAAGAATTTCTTTGAGACCTTTAAACTTTCAACAAAAATACTTAATATTTGGATAACGAAAATCCACATCATGACTTTAAAGGAGAAGAACTGGTGGTTTCACTTGTAACAGCAGAGGTTTGAATTCATGCTGGAAAAGAAATCGGTCTATCAGAAAATGTGTGTGTTTGTTTCCATATATAGGTCAGGTGAGACCTGCTGGATGTCAGTCCTCATCGCTGCATTCTCCCAGCTTTTGGTTTGCGTGAACGGCAATATGAAATTCAGAAAATTTAGTTTCTTTCCTAACTGGATATGATCTTTTCTCACCTGTGTAATCGTATTTTTCTCAGAATGGCTTGTCACATCCTTATGTGCCCTTCTCTGTCTTGACCTTGTTTAAATAACATCACAATTTTAGGATGTTTTATCTGCTGCTAAGAGAGATTCAAATTTCTAGTAGCCTTATGCTGATACTGTGTTTCACAGGGAAAATACATATGAAATTTAGGGATTTGATAGGATTATTAACCAGATTGTCAATCCCTTGAAATCAGTTTTATTTTCTCTCCCCATTCCTTTTTTTTTTTCCCTCTTCACTATCACTCGGTTTTAATCTCTCACTTCCATAGCCCGATCTCACTTTATACGTCCTTATTTACACTCAGCAGGTAGAAAAAAGAGGAAAATAATAAATATCCAAAGAAATGTTATTTTAAGATCTTGTGGCCCCGCCCCCCTCATTTGCAAAGAACGTAAACAGAATCTGGCCCAGATTTCTATGACAGGTCGGGGAAAACCCCGCCACTTACCAGGAGCTGTGTTTAGTCCGGAGAGGGAATCACCGGGGCCTCGGCTCCTCACTGCGCTTGCGTCTGCGGTGACCGCCGTGCCGTGCGGCGGAAAGCACAAGTGCCCCGACCTTGAATGGCTCTAAGACAAGAGGAGTGAAAATTATTTAATGCGTAAATGACGGTACAAAATGATACACGGTGACTTGTTAACTTTATTTATCTTTGTCAGTGGGATTTCAGGAGAGTGTATTTCTTTTTCTCATAATGTTCAAAGCATTTTCTCTCTCCCAAAGCAGTACGAAAGTGGGTATTTCCTTCCTCCGCTTTTACCCTTATTCTACTTTATCTTATTTTGTAACTTGAAGAACACATTGTGTATCTCCTGGGCTTTAGGATCCTGGGAAAGGGGACAGTCTCTTAAGAGGAGGACTGGGGACTCAACAGATTCGGGTCCCAGGCTCACCAGCCACTCAGCCTCCTTTTTTTTTTTTTTTTTTTTTTTTTGGTTCTTGTTTCTATTGTTATATATTATTTGGCGAAGACTTGAGGCAGCAGAATGACCACCCTGTGAAAATAAAACAAAGAACTTAACAAAAGAAAGCTGCCCATCTGGCAGACACTCAGCAGTCGCACAGTTCCCTGAACCATAGCTTACTCCCTGGGGGGGCCTTCAGTCTCAGAGGACGGGACCCACCCCAGTTCTCCTAAGAGATAGCCCCCCCCCCCCAATCTAAGGGAGCTCAGAGTCAGAAAGACTTCTGCGAGGCCCACCTCACATCCTCCTCTCCTGACCTCTTCACAGGACTCTCAGGGAGACCCCGCTTCCGGTGAGCCAATTCTCCCCTCTCCTCCAGTCCCGTCCCTTCCTGAGTTTAGTAGATGTCTATCCGGTGTCCCCTGTCTCTGCTTAGCCAAGCTCTCTGCATTCGTTCTTTCAGTCTCTCCTCATAAACCAGTCTCTCCAGGCCCTTAATCATTCTTGACAGATGATTTACCCAATAGTTGAACATCAGAATGTGAGATAGTTGTCTTTAAAAATGTATCGATATAAATTATTAAGAAAAAATTATTAGTGCTCAGTCCTTGGAGACAGAGATGGAGAGAGAGAGAGAGACACAGACAGACAGAAAGAGAACTACAATAAGTCTTTAATGAGAGGTAGGACAAGAATTCCAGAGTCTTCTTAAATGAAAATGCATGAAGAATTACCGTGTTACCGAGAGCTCTGAGCCAAAATGAGGAAAAGTGTCTTCCCCACTTCGTGGAAAGTCAACGCTGTTTCTAAAATGTATGCTGACCATTTAATACTGCGTGTAGTAGTTAAGCCAAGGAACTTAAAAAAAAAAAAAAGTTTTACTGCAACTCTGTTAAAGCAGGAACAAGTTCTAGTAATAAGAGCCAGCTATATTCCCAGGCAGTGCCTGCCTCACCTTCGTGCTCTTGGCAGGGGTGCTTGTGAAGGAGGCGGAGGAAGAAAAGAAAGAACACTGTATTTTCTGTTCAGCATCGCATATAAACTTCCCAGCAAGGCTGCGGAGCTTTTCAAAAGCCTTTGATCTTTTTACGGCCTGACATCATATTCCTCCACAGTGACATCATGGCTTTTAAGGGTAGGAATCCAATGGCGCTAGTATCTGAAAATGCTCCCAACCCATCAGCATTTGGCATTTGATACTTTCCCTTAACCACCTGAAGTTTCCACAGTTTTCTTTGGGTTTTGAAGACTTCGACCCTAGATCCCAGATAAGTTTCTATGTGTTTACAAACTGTGAGGCCAATCCTGTGAATAGCACCCTATAAAAGAGGCCTGGCTGGTAAGGTGGCTTTACTAGAGGGAGGCTGGATGGAGAGTTAGAAAATAGAGGGGAAAAAAAACAGAAAACAGTCTGGGTTCAAGCAGTAAGGCTTTCTGTACCTCATTCCCCATCCTCAACAGGTCTACTTGAGCCAATAATTTTCCCCACAAGATCAAAAAATAGGAAACATCTCGCCTTCCCCTTGGCGCATCCGGGGCCGGTGCTGCGGGGCCACCTTCACGGAGCCTGAGGCACGACCTCTGTGTTTCTCAAGCACCACCCAGGCAGACGGAGACGCCTCGGCGCAGGGTCTTGAGCAGGCAGAGCAGGGAGCATCCAACCTTTCACAGGGGGCACGAGCGGGGCTCGCCGTTGGGGTCGGAACACTGACATGGGTCTCGCTCAGGGTCTGCTCAGTGCGGCCACTCTAACTTTCTGCAGTGACTGACCCATTCATGGCTTTTGTTTTGTTTCACCTTTGTTTTCGCATCCCTCGTGGACCTCCGTGTGTCTGCTGAGCATGACTGGTCACAGCCTCACCGCAGGCAGCAGCCCCACACAAGGTCCACAACGCCTGAACGCGCCTAGCCTTGCTTCAGAGAAAGGCGGGCCCTGCTCGGGCACCCGAATGCTGGGGCAACATCAGATTGCCATAAAAGTTGCTAATCATTTACTCTTAATTTCTGTACTTAGCATATCCTGGAACATTTCTAAACAGTTTTGAACTGGCACCCAGCCACCACACTGAGCAGAGCAGGGTGGGCAACCTAGGCCAACAGACCAAATCCCACCCAACCCCAGTGTTGGTAAGTGAGGCTTGGTCAGACACGTGAGTTGCCTGCGGAGGCTTCCCGCTAGCAGGGCAGAGCTGAGTAGTTGTGGTAGAGTGTGTGGCCTGCAAGCCTATACTAGTTACTGCCTGGCCCTTTAAGAAACAGTTTATGGACCCCTGTTGAACCAGAGCACGCAAGGGGACAAAAAGACAGGGTAAATTTCAGCAAAGTGCACGCCACCTGCCCCGATGCCACCCCCTCCCTTTACACGAAGAGAGGAGGTTTGATGTCCCCCACAAGCAACTTGTTCTGGCCTGGACGACTCTTTCCAGGAAGGAAGATGGTTGCTTTGTCCTTCAGCACACAGCACACAGGCCTAGGGAGGATTTACACATCAATTATCGAGAAGAAAGCCTTTCTGGACCGTGTGTGTGTGCGCGCGCGCGCTTCCCACATATGGGTGTACAAAACTGTTCCAAGGCTGAACCAAGTCACTACAAACTTGCTGTGAGAATAATCAGCTAGAGCCTACAGACCACGTTCATAAAGATGTCCTTTTGTTAAAGAAAGCCACTCAGGAAGAGGGAGGGAAGGGGTGGAGAAGAGGTCCAGTCTGCCTCCAAGAGGGTGCTAGCGTTTCAATCAGAAACAGCTGTGGCCAGTTTAATGCTGTCCCAGGGCTCACATAGAGGTGACATCACGCAGAACTCAAGCTTGGCCAAAAGGAGTTTTACTGGCAAATACCTTCAACTCTAAGGATTTGGTTACAAACTTGTATGTGGCATATGTTTTCTGAATGAATTCACAACTGTGGGTCAACACCATATCACATCCTCTTCCAGTCACTCAGAGGGTTATAAACAGGGTGGTGGGTTTTGGCTTTTTTTAAGCTTCAAATTAAAATCTTTATTAATTTTCAGCTAAAGGAAAGTAAATGAATTTGCCATCATCCCAGTTTATTACATGTCTAACTAGAAAGATTTTCACAATCAGACCAGTATCCTGGCCAAGAAGGAGGAACGAGGAGGCACTTTATATTCTAATTTCAAACTGCAGGGTGTCCCAGGTGTACTGTATAGGATTTCCTGTAATTTACCAGCAAAATAAGCAGTCTACAGGAATGTGTTTGCCATACTGTACATGTGTATTAATTACCCAGCAGGATAAAGTGATTTCTTTGTGATAGAAAGAGATGTGGATCTACAGGAAAAATCATTAAACCAAACTGGGAAAAACAGACACTTTTTTGTTGTTAAGCATTTTGGCTGGATTCAGGATTGGAGTCTGGGAGCATGTAATTGGTAGCCTTTTTCTCATACTCGGTTTTCTCCAGGGAAGGAGACTAGCTGCTCCAACCAAAATGAGCAGCCAAAGCGGCGAGTGCCGGACCGGCCACTGAGGGGTCCCGGGAAGCCTGGGACGCGGCGCCCTCCCTCAGGCAGTGTGATCTCCTCGGAAGATGACTCAGAGACATTAAGTTGTGATAACAAATTAGACTAAGTTATAATAAGGAGGCAAAGGAATCAGTGCTAAATGGAAAAGACAATAACTACTAGAAAGTTCAGCAGCGGAGAGAGAGCTGCAAGATGAAGTGGTAGAAGACGGCGTTACGAGTCTGGGCAGATCTCACAGGAGAAGTGTGGTCCAGGCGGGGCTGGAGAATGGGAGTTCCAAACGGTGAGGTGCAACAGGAAAGGAGGGTGCACAAGATGAGGAGTCAGGTGTGAGCAGCAGAGTGCAGGTGACAGTGTGTGCTTAGAGAGGACTCGGGGTATGCTCGCAGGGAGCAGACGGCAAAGGGCTGGAGGGAGGGGCTGGGAAATGACCGCTGTTGAGCACATATGTTGTACCAGGTGCTTTATGAGCCAACTGAAGCAGCCCAGTTCTTTGATGTAGGTGCTGTCGTCATCCCCTTTTTAGAGGTGAGGAAACTGATGTTCACAAAAGCTAGATCACTTACCCAAGGGCGTGAGACAATTAAGGGAAAGACCTCGACATCCAGAACCACATCTGTTCAGCCTAGCATGTGTTTCTATGCTCCCTGAATGGTTTACAGTCCTACTTGCCTGTCAGAGACATGCTTAGAAATGTAAAATAAAATAACTCACTCAGGGAGAGGCCGAGGCCGAGGTTCTGTGCAGGGGGTTGGGCCATTGTCTGAGGGAGTTTCTGTAGCACGGGCAGTGGTGTGGCTTTTTTCCCCTTACACAGCTACCCTGTTTTGCTGGACTTCTGTATTTGCCATGACCCTACCTGTCCTCCATGCCCAAGGAGCTCTTTGCATCCATCCTGAAGTCATCTGGTGGCCCTCACCTCAGAGCCCAGCCCCGCTTCTCAAACGTTTCCCACCAGCAAGAACTTCCACTGACCACAGTCTGAGTGCACAAACAAGTTTCTGCCCTCTGTTCCAGTGTCATCCGGTGTCATCACTGGGTTGCAGAGGAGCAGAGCCCAGGGCAACGGTGAAGCACAGGAACTGAAAGCCGAAGAAAGCAAAGTGAGGGAAAGAGGTGAGACAGGACAGAAGATGCCCTGCCGGGCCGGCCCCTGCCCAGCAGCCAGAGTCCTTGCTTGCTCCATGTTGTCCACTCCATCCTAAAAGGGTGCCGTGTGATGGCTGTGGCTCACAATGCTTGGTTGGTTGGTTGGTGAGAGAAGAGGGTGGATTTATCTGCCAGCTTCTGCCTACCTTCCATTCCAGGCTCATTCCAGGGGGCACTAGCTTCCCCACACTCCAGGGCTGTGCACACGAGAGTGCTCAGTCGTCCTGCAGCATCATGCACAGTGGCATCCACGGGGGAAAAGCCAGGATGGGAAGAGGCTGTGCATAGACCTGTGCATCCCTGAGGTGGTAGCTGTGTGGCCCAGAGCTTCCCAGGTGAGCAGGGATCACCTGAAGTGTCACATGACGGTACCTGAGCCATATAAGATGTTTCTCCTAATTCCACGAAACGGTCATTTTTTAAAATCCTCAGTTGTCTAAAAGTCGGCACTGTGGCACTAGAAGGGTGAACAGTAAGATACTGAACAAGAAGTCCTAAAGGTCAAGTGTACCTTTCCCTGCCCTCCCAGTGCTTTCCCCGGGACATACCAGGGCCACACGTATCATGGGACAGGCATACATAGCAGGCTTTATTCACTAAATAAGGAACTTTGCTATGAACATCAACTGATGTCAAGTAATAGCCATACTGTAGGGTCTCTTCCCCCTTCCACAGGGAAAGCAAGGCCTGGAGTCATGTCAGCATGTGTTTTCCCCCATATCACTATTTTCCCACCTCCTCTTCTAGGCAAAGATGTACACACTGTATAAACTGAGACCGAATGTATAAAATAGATTTACAGAATGTTCACAGAATAAACAAACACACACACCCTGATTAACGATCCAGAGCATAAAGCAGTGGTCCTCGGGCTGCAGGGTGCATCAGAACCACCAGAAGGTGCTGGTAGAGCAGAGTCACCTGGAAGGGCTGTCGGGACACAGAGCACAGGTGTGTCCACAGGTTGCCGCTGCTGCTGTACCCTGGGACCGTCCATCAAGCACCAGTGACGTAAACTAACCTGGATCTGTCACGTTCAATCAGGTGACTACTAACCCGATGATTATGGAAAAATGTAGCGGTTATTTGATTTTTCTAGGTAATTTAGGTTTGACCCAAAAAGCTTCTAGTTGAGGATTTTGGCATGAGTGTATTAACCAGTTCCATTCAGGGTGTGACCCCAGGACCGGCAGCATAAGCCTGAGCTGAGAACTTGTCATGAAAGCAAATTCCCAGCCCCAGCCCAAAACCACTGAATCTAAGTCTGCATTTTAAAAAGAAACTCTGGGTAATTTGTGTGCATGTTGAAGTTTGAAAAGCACCGTCCTAACCCGTTTTTCCCTTAGTAAGGACAAGGGTGTGGGTACAATTGTGGGGATCTTGTAATACTTCTCCGTCATCCCTGAGTTCCAGGACAGAAGTAGGATTTGTAAAGATTGCGTTAATTCCAAGACTACCCTCAGAGCGTTTCAGTGTAGCTTTTTCTTTCTTCTTTATAAATTAAATAGTTATTTGCAATGGTGATGAGTCAATACAAAATCCAGACATCGTATTTTCTTGCTTCTTGGCTCAAAATCCAGTGGGGTCTGGAACCAGAAAGGTAAAGGTTAGAGGTCGCATCTTCTCTGTGATACATCTTCTTGGTGGAGATAGTGATACTGTTGAAATCAGAGGCTGACAGACTTGTTCAGTAAAGGGCCAGATAATGAATGTGGCTTTCTAGGCCATCCAGTCTCCGGTGCAACTTCTCAGCTCTGCCGTGGGCGCGTGTAGCCACGGACTGTACCCAAACCTACAGGTGACACAGTTCTAATAAAGCTTTCTTACCAAAGCAAGTATGGACCAGGTTTGGTCCATGGGCCATAATTTGCTGGCCCCTGTTTTAAATTCTTTGAGCCTCAGTTTCCTGGTGTGTAAAATGGGCTTAGAAAAACCTACCTGGCAGGGTGAGTGTGAAGATTAAGCAGAGTAATGCATGCAGGAGCATTTGGCAAAAGAGTTTAGTGTTGTGAATTCCCTGCTTCCTTCTCACTTCTCCTACAATTCAGGTGCAGAAAAATTCTAATTAACTGACTATTTTGATTAGACAAGTTCCAGTTAATTCAGTTCCTGCAGAGGCACACACAGACTCCCTCCCTCTCTCTGTCTCTCTCTCACACACTCTCTAGAAGCCAGGGTATCCCTCCAAGCAGTGGTTTCGAGGTGAATCTGATCAAAGGGAGGAATAGAGAAAGGGAAAAACTGTTGAATGTTTGACTTGCCTCGTTTCCGACTTCTGTAGCTTTTCAGGCTGCCCCGGATCTAGGCGGGCTCTCCTCGCTGTCACATGATGACCAAGCTAAGAAAAGTGTAGCGGGGCTCCCTGAAGGCAACTGTGTGCATCTGTAGCAGCAGCTGTGACATCCCCAGGAGGGACAAGCCCGATGAGGAACCCGGTGAAAGTGCAGTGACTGGAGGTGAAAGGACGAAGGACGGGTTAAGAGGGGGACAGAGAAAAGCTCATCTTAGGAACGAAGCCTCCTCTGAGGTCAAGGGCAAAGAGGCCAATTGGACTTTTCATCCTGAGACTATGAGTGCCCGGGAGAGCTAGCCGATTCAGAACTGGCTGAAGTGCACCAGCAGAGCTGGATCTCCCATCACCTTATGATCAGGCAGCTCCTGTGAAAGGGGGCTTGGCTGGTGAGTTTTCACACGTGGAATCTGAACTTTGTCCCGCAGCTTCCTCGTATCCCAGCGTGGCTCAGCTCCTGACACCAGAAACTCTGCTGTGTGTACTGTCTGGTCATGTTTCCTCATTCTCGCTCTCACATCCAGGCTCAGCCAAACAGGAGCCATTTTGGTTTGAACAGTCTGGTTTCGAGGCACCCTATACCCCACATCTGAGCCACCACCTTTATTTATTTTTTGGAGGGGAGATGTTATGTGCTGCTTTTCAAGGTCATAAAGAAATTAAACCAAAGCCCCGTCTCCCTTTCCTTTTTGTGTACCCTGAACCGTTCTAGAGAAATTTTCTAGAGAAAATAGAGCTTAATTTCTTGGAGGTGTTTTGCTGACAAGAAAATGGAAAGCATGTGTCCCAGCTTCGCTTATTGTTACTTCCAAGTAATGAAAGTATTTAAGAAGGTACAATTATGATCTTGGCAAGCACCTGGGGCTCTTGGAACTGTTTTTTCACACTGAATAAACACTGCAGATAATCTGTTTATGTTACACCTTTCTGAAAAGCTATCTACAACAAAAGGCCACAACCATCCTTTTCGTTTCCTTTTCTTGAAAGAAAAAAATATATTTATTGCACTAATAATTTGCTGAAAATGATTTCATTGTCTCCATGTTCACTCGAGCCAGACAGAAACAGGTTTTAGTAAAGGAGTTTATGAGTTTCTTTTTTTTCCTGCCACTTTTAACTGAACAGAGTGATCCTTTTTTTTTTCTCCCTAGTTACCTGAAATTCTATTTCTACCCTGGTGTCTGAGAATCGCTTGCTTGTCCTGAAAAATTAACTCTAACCCTCCTTTGAATAAGGTACCCCCAGTTCACTTCATCCTCTCAACCCGGTTGACTGGGATTAAATGATACCCTTAGTTTCATGCAAACCTGGGACAGCATCAGAAAAAGAGCACATTGCCCATTTCTATTCAGGCTGAAAAACAAGAGGAAATGGTAAAGAGTCACCGAGTTTGAAACACTAGCCAGAAAAATGCATGTCTGCAGCTTGACCTGGTCAAAACCTTTAAATTGTAGAGGTGCTATGCAGAATTATTCCCCTAGTGTAATAGAATACACCAGGAAACCTAGAAAGTGAATGCAGGAAGGAAAGAATCGACGGGAAGTTCACCTGTTTTGCAGTGGTTTGAGATTCCGTGAGCACGTCGCACACAGGAGAGGAGACTAGGCCCCACCCCCCCACGTCTGAGCGGGTGTGGTCCTCGCACGCGGAGTGGCTGGCCAGTAGCCCAGCAATTCAGGACAACCGCTTTCCGTGTCTGGCCCCTAGTGCTGCATGCTGCAGGCGCGGGTGGCCTTGCTCCTTTCCGGGTCCGAGTGAGTCATGTTTTGTGATTCCCGCCCCACATGCTATCAGGAGGTGAGAAAGGATGGGTGAGATGGGGAACCGTGGAGGTGGGGTTATCGCTGAGCTCAGTCCAGTGGGGGCTGGGCTGTCTCCCCTGCCCTGTCTCTGCCCTCTGCTCCCTGCTCACTTTCCGGGCTATCAGAGGGGACACAGAGGATGTCCAGGAAGGACAGAACCTTGGTTCCAAAGGTCACCATGGTTTCATCCTCTTGTGCTGCCTTTATCCCAAATACCTGGAGGAATGAGCTCTCACTTAGAGGCTACCCGCCCCTAAATGAGGGACCATCAGGACCTCCAACTCCGCCTCAGTTGCCCTCAGAAATATATGGGGGAAATCACTGGGCCTCAGGGTATGTTACTACAGTCATCTACTAATAAAAGCGAAAGAATAGCTTCTTTGTGATCTAGTCCATCCTTTTCAATTTGCAGGTGTGGCGCCTGGGGTCCTGGGAGCTGAGGTCACACCATCTGCTGATTCCACGTGCTGTCCTTCTGTTCTACCCGACCACCTCCTTTATTCAGCAGTGAGTGTTCTCCTGGTGCCAATGCCATTTAGCTCATGGGGGTCCCTAAGCCTCTGACCGCAAGGGGGCAAAACCAACTCAGCAGTTCAGTAATTCATCCCAGCTGAGCAGCCCTGTTCCCCCCAAACCCATTCCAGGAAGTCTCATTCTAGTGGTGTTTTGAATTAAGAAGTGGCAATAACATTCTCACAGTCCTCTCAGCTCTGCGGGTTGGTCTCACCGAAGGCAAAAGGAATTCACAGTAGCTCCGTGAACAGCCTGGGGTCTGTCTCTCCAGCAGTTATAAAGAGAGAAACCCGTTATCAGAAATGACCGTCTGGTTCCACCCTTCGGCCCAACATCTACTGCATCCAAGGCCATTATCAAAGCAGAAAGAGGTGGACAACAGTCCGTGTCTGTTTCCTGTTCCTTTAGGAGTGTGGGGGTTGGGACAGTTTGGTGTCCCTGTGTTTCCTGGCTCAGAGAACACACGCAGTCAAGTGTCCCGTCAGAGGAGCCAGTGTGAGGAAGCGAAGTCTTAGGGATGTCCAGACTGGCGATGCTTTTGAACACGTACCCTCGGTAAGTGTCTGTTATTCTTCTATGTTTTGAATAATAAACGCAAGATGACCAAGTGATCCTGTTACTAATTTCTTCTCAGGACATGGGTGGGGTATGGACAGAGACTGTCTTATTAGCCCATCTTACGGATGAGAAGTGACAGAGAAACAGTGGCTCCCCCGAGACCACCACATTAGCCAACTCAGCCTTTTAACTGAAATAAAACTGAGGTTGTTTAACTGTTCTCCTCCAAACCACAATGCCTGACTTAGCAACACTCTAAATCCTCCCCATACTTGAAATATGCAATGCATGGAATTGGGGGGAAAAAAAGCATTTCATATTTTTAGAACCAGCATCAATCTCATATTACAACCCACTTGACTATATGCTTAGGGATAAATATAACATTTTTGTAAAGGATGTCATAACATAGCAGTTTCACATTTGTGTTAGTTTCATATGATGACACCATGTGATATGAGAGGAGTCTCCGATTCCTCAACTGGGTATAAAAAAAAACCCCTGAAAATGTAAGAACTATGTTTAGAAAACATTGGCTTAAATTACATTTGCCAGTTTTCACCTGGTATAGGGACTTTGTGAGCAAAGATCCCAGATTACATTGCAAATTATACTTATTTACTGATTAGGGGGAGGAGGTGCTCCTTGGTGGGGAAGGAGAGTATTTTAGACCAGAGGGAACTGTGTTCTGAATATCATTCTGCTCCCCACTTTTCCAACTCTCTCCACTGCTTGGAAGAGAGTCTAAAACTCAGATGGTCCTTTTTGGCTTTTAAGACAATTTTCATACACACACACACATTAAGAAAAACCCCACAACATTGCTTCTATATTTGTAGGTATAACTAAAGAATAGAAAGATGCTTAAAAATTCCCCAAGTTTCTCTCCTTCCTCCACTTACACCCAATCCTGGAAGCAGCATGAAGCAAACAGCAGTTTTTCTGACTCACTACCCTAGATGTCAGGTTGTTAAGTCCAAGGGAAAGAAAAAAAATACAAAACTGGACAAGATCCCAGTCATTATATGCAAAACGGAAGGAGGGAAAGCCAAAGGAATTGGGGGCCCTCACTCTTTGATGGGGAAGAAAAACAGCAGGAAAAGAGAGAAAGGTGAGTCACGGTTCCCCCCGCACTCCCGCCTCCTCTCCCACGTTTAGCGCCTCTGCCGCCACCTCGCCGTGTTTCTTCGTGGGCTCAGCCGCTGGCACTTTAGACCCTCCCAGGAGTCCCATGGCCCTTCCAGATAGTGTACAAGCGGCACAGAGAGTGTGGCGACTTCAAAACATTGAAGGGAAAAAGGAACCTCCTTCCCCGCCACCGTCATTTTTAAAAACGGCAATTGATGTCGCCAGAGGCGGAGGCTGGGAAACCCAATTATACCACATTTCATTCAAGTGTCAGCAATTGGAATAATAGTGCCCGACAGTGAGGCCCCTACGTGAAACGATGCTGCCATTTTATTCTGTGTTGGCCCGATGTTTTCATAAATTCAGGCTTGGAGCGGAGCCCAGTGCTATTTTCTTTCAAGGTCTTTGCCTCCCACGTCTTTTTTCTTGGTTCTGGCTGCTCAGTTCTTTCCTTTCCCTCTGCAGAGGGGGCCCCCTTGCCCTCTCCTCCTGGGCCTTGGCTGGCCCGCGACACCAGCCGCTGCTCTGTTTACTGAAGAACATAGGCATCATTGGAACGTTTTCCACACCCCCTTGGGCCCAATGATGTATGTATTTGGCCCTGAGCAGCCTTTTGGATCGTGTGATGAGGAGCCACTGGAAACCATGCGCAGCCATCAGCTCACATATTCTAGGCTGTTTGTGTATTATGGCCATTGTTATTACTAGTCGCCATTCCCTGAGAGCAGTGTGCACCCCGATGAGTTTTAATTAGAATGGCTCTGCTTTGCAGAATGTTTTCCTACCAAGAGCCTCTTCATCGTCCTTTATGGTCATTAACAGTTATGTAGACAGCGTGCTTACATACCCAGACCTCCTGGTCCTGCAAGGGGACACTAGCAGATGTGACATCCTCCCCAGCTCGCTGTGCAAAGAGGTACTCAACTCCAGTTTATTTACTCGGCTCTTCAGAAGTGGCAACCGCATCTCTGATGACTCAGATAAGAAAAGATGTGGCATGCCTGCATGCAAAATATGGGTTGGAAGGATGGACTTAGTTTTATTGATAATAACTGACCATTCCTCAGTTATCTGCATATACCTCCTGTTAGACAAGATTTGTCGTCCACCCCCACCAGCGAGAGACTTTCAGGGATGTCTTCTCTCTCTTTCTCTCTCACTCTCTCTCTCTGATTCTCAGTGCATACTGACCAAAGCCTTGTCTACATGTCTGTTGCAGGATGTTAAATCCCAGCGCAGAACTCAGCCAGCCTTCATCTCTGATCAATGAGCGTTGATCTTATAGGTCCTGGAATATTGGCCTACATATCTGGGTTGAGAAATAGGATGCTGATCCCCATCTTTTTCTTGGCGCTTACTTCCCACCTTTTTATTTCTGGTTTGGGTAGTCTTTTCAGACACAGACATGTGGCTACTACTGACTTCAAATTCACTGTAGCTTCGGTCAGCTTACAGTAAACTATCAAGGACAGAGCCTTTCAGTCAAGTGGAATTGGTCATGAAGTGTGAGCACTAAATACATTGTGCTGAGTTTGGTTGTTGCCATTACTGTAACCCAGCCTGTTCTGACATGAGGTGTACATGTGAGCAACTAATTTCCAATGGACAAAAGCATAGAAGAGGAAGTGATTAAGCCTCTGAAAATTGAGAGAGGGTGCTTAAAGGAGATTTCTCAGGGCAAGAGCTGAGCTGAGGTAGGAGGTGGAGGGTGTGAATAGGAATCTGCTAGGTGTAAGGTCGGCATGGGAATTCCAGACCAAAGTGATGGCGTGTAGAGAACCAGGTTGTGTTTGGGGAAATTTTAACTATTTTTATAGCTAAAGGATGAAGTGCAAGCGGGGAAGAAGAGGGAGAGGAGATGTAAAAGCTGGTGAGGATAAGGTTCCTACATCCCAGTGCACCTGGGATGGTCAGTGTGTGCCTGTTGTCCTGGTGTCCCTTTTACCCTCAAAGGTATCCCAATTTAGATGATAAATTATATGGTCAACCTACTTATATATCATGATTACAAGTCTGGCTTTATATCATAGGTGATGGTGAGTCAACTGGAAGGAGAAAAGATTAGATTATCATCAAAATAATCCTTTCACAGCCAAGTCTTGAAGTGACTGCTAGGTTTCTCTCAATGGTCTTTCTGTCCTTCTTTAGAAATAAGAATTCTGATGCTTAGCAGGCCCAGTGTCATCTAACTGAAGACTAGGTGACCCAGCCTCCTTTGCAGCTCAGTATGGCCATTGACTAAGATGTAAGTGAGAGTGTTACATGGAATATCTGAAAAGTCTCTTGAAGGAGACTTCCACCCAATTGGATCACAAGTCTAGATAACATTCATAAGACAAAGTTATAACCTAGAGGGAATCTAGGCCTCTGATGACTTAATGGACTTACCCCAGAAGCCCTAGGTTGCCTCCCTTCAGACCTCTCTTATGTAAGAGATAAGTACACTTCTGTTTTATTTAGGCAATGTTTTTGGCCCTTTCTGTAATAGGCTGCTTAACCTATTGGTAACCTATAGGTCAGTCCTTCAATGAGAGTCAGTTAGGCATCAATCCAGCAGGGAGGTATAAGAAGCAGCCATTTTTGTCCCAAACTCAAAGTCATCCTCTATTCCAACTTTACCAAGGAGTCCCATATTTTAGGAGTTATTGGACCCTCACAAATAAAAATGAGCATTTTCCATTTGTCTTTTTGGGACTCATCTCCTTTGAGTAGAAGCTGGAGGAAGAGGGCACTTGTTTTAGTCAGAAAGCGCTCCTTAGAAACTTAGCTCTCGGATTTGGTTTTGTGCATTTTAATAACTCAACTCAAAAAGACTATTGTATGTTAAAGTGCTCTCTGTTGGTTGTGGAGTGAGAGTGATTTTTAATTGGATTTTTAATTGGGGATGGGAATGGAATACAGAGAAAGGAAAGAGGGGGAAGGAAAGGGGCAAGTATTTGCTTTTGAAAGAACGACAGCATTCTAAACTGAATGGCTAGATTCCCATTTCTACCTCTGCCACTGGACTTACTGTGTAACAAGAGCAAAAGCAAAGACATGTTCCCTTCATGCAAGACTCTTGATCAGAGGAAATAGAATATATGATTTAATATATACATATTAAAGTCGCCAAAGGAAGAGTTGAATGCAGGCAAGCCGTACATGTAAAGAAACAAAAGTAGATCTAGCCAGATTGTATATTAAATAAAAGGCAATGAATAAGCACTGAGTGAAATTTTATATGTGCACATTACACCAAACCAGTCAAAGATTGAGACCCCTGGCTCTGCGGAAATGATGCAGCCATCTTCTTCATTCTGATGCTTTCAATAAAATCATTCCCAAGAGAGCCAGGGAGAAATTCTCCCTCTCAATAAAATGTGAAACCGTCGGTATTACGGAAAAGCATACTAATAATTGGATAGTGTTCTGAAATCGCTTTCATAAAGCCTCCTTTTCACTTCCCTCCTCAGGTTTTAATATTGTCCAGTGAGTCCATCAGATCAGAGGGGTTTTGTTGGAGATCGAAAGTTGTAGCCTTGATGGGTGCCCTTGTGACGTGCAGGTCAACAATGTGCACTTCAACAGAGATAACTTGACCAGCCACACGCTCTGAGTTCCTAACTGCAGCCCACCCGTACTGAATATGCTGTTCAATAGCCTCTGCCTCGAGTAGAGGAGTCAAGGTGGTGGCTGGGCTCTCCTGGCAGAGGGGAAAATGGGTTCCGTGTAACACGAACCTTCAGCTGGAGTCACACCGAGCCCTACAGATGAGGGGCTACGTGCTGAAGCGTTGATAGAAAGCTTGGTGTGATGGTGAAGTAGGAGGCTCTGGAAGGTGAAGTCTTGTCAATGGCAATGAAACAACATGGGAATGTGGGACTGGCCCAGAACGTGAAAGGCAAAGGAAGTCTGCAAGAGCGTCCGAGATGAATGAAAGCTTGCAGTCTCAACAATTAGTACCAGTTGACAAGGTCTTTTAGAAGCATGTCAGCAGAGGGAGTCCACATATGGTACCTCTTTTACACCTTTCCAAAGTGGGGAGAAGAGTAGGAGGAGGAGGAGGAGGGATGTTGACAGTAAACATTCAAGACAAAGGAGGTGAAGAATTTTTGAAAAGCAAATGAGGAAAATGCAACTCTTCAGTTACAGGAAAAGCCAAAGGGAGTGAGTGCTATTGGTCCTCCAGCTGTTGAGCCACACTGTTGTCTGTCCCCAGAGCCATAGTACAGGCCCTGCTCAATCTCTTGCTTGATTAGACCACCTTGGCATGTTCTCTGACTGCTTCACGGAGGTCTTTTCTTAATCTTCCACCTCCTTCTCCACACCTCATGGGGTCAACTCTGCCATTCTCCGTGCTAACCAAGGAATTCATTCAAGCAAACTGTTATATTCCACCCAACTTCCCACAGACAAAATCAAGTTGAAACCAGGATCCACAATGAGACTGAAAGAGGAGAGGGGCAGATACGACATGTGTATGGGGTGAGAGCAGTCCTACAGTGCTAGAGATGGTGGACACTGGACTGCAGACCTGCAGAGGTGGAAGCGTCTCTGGCTGATTTTAGCATTCTCCGTGGAGTCAGCTTCTCCCCAGGAAATATGGGCTTTCTTCCCATGTTACACTCCAAAGAGTGAGTGAGCCCCATCTCAGTGTGCTCCAGTGTTTCATATTTTGATGATGATGTTTTCACCACCAGTAACAGCGTTAAAGAGGTTAAAGAATAAGACCGTTGTCCTAGAGAAGTCTGGAGGTAGAGAGGAGGAGGTGGAGGCATTTGTGGGAAGAGCTGAAACCCAAGCCATTTACGTGTGTCTTCTTGACACTGTCCCACCCCAGGAACTGTGAGCAGGTGTCTTCCCACACACTGAGGTCTTGGCAAAGAGTGTAAGTGCAAGGTGGGGTACTCTGTAATTTTTAAAACCAATAATAGACTGTACTGGGGGAGGATATAGCTCAGTGGTAGAGCACATGCTTAGCATGCACGAGGTCCTGGGTTCAATCCCTAGTGCCTCTGTTAACAAATAAATAAATAAAAATAAACCTAATTGCCTCCCCCAACCAAAAAAAAACCAATTAAAATAGTAGACAGTACTGTGTTCAGATTTAGGATTTCATGTTATTTTGTTCCTTCCACATTGCATTCCACTACATGGCCCATTGACTCCTCTTCCTTTCAGGTACCCAGGTATTTGTCCAAGTGGATGAGCTCTGACTTCTGAAATAATAGTGCTTGGAGTTAATATATTTTTCAGGGAACGCTTTAATAATTTTTTCCCATAGGTATCAGAGATCCGAATCAATAAACCACTAGGTAGACAGGAGGGGGGCACCAGCGTAACCTGGACTCCACCTGTTTAAAGGTTCCCATACTCTTGTTGAGGAAGACCCAAAGAAGCTCCAGCTCTTAAACTTCTTCCTTGTTCTTTATCTGTCCTTGTCAGATCTCATACAACCCAACCAAGAAAACCCAGAAGAAGACCATTTTTTTTTCTTAATCTGATTATAAGACCAGTTTATCCACTTGGTGAAGGAAACCAAGGTGGATACTGGGGAGACCACCAGGCATACAGTTTGCCTGTGGTCCGAAAAGAGAAGTGGGTGTTCCCAATGAGGAGAGGTTGGAGAGGAGCATTTTCTCTGGACACAGCGTCTTTGCCTCTGGTCATCTCCATCACAGACAACTGAAGTAACCAGCGCTTTGTCAAATACAGCCTTAGAGACAACCAGGGCAGCTGCGGGAGAACAGTTTTTACTCCTCTGTTTCTGAAGAAACAGCTGCCCACCATGGGTCACCAAGGGGCTACTTGGAACCTGGAAAAGAAAAAGGGTTTTCTCTCTCCAGGTGGCTGTAGGTACTCCTCCTTCAGACTCAGCAGAGGGCCATGTGGACCGCAGCGTCTCCTTTGTAAAGCAAGGCATTTAGACAAGGGCAGGACTTCTGAAGTTACATTCTACAGAGGAGCAATCCTACCAGATGTCTAGTGAAAACGGGGCACAAAGATTACGGGGCCCAGTGGGAAATCAGAGACCTTCTTCAGCTGTATAACAAGGCCAAACCATTCTGGAAAGTCACAGAAACTTTTAACTTCAGCTTCTTTTTCTGAAAATGAAGTAGGGAGGTAAAAACTGGATGTTAATTTCTCTGAGTCCCCTACATCTTTAGACTTTTCGTGACTCTAAAATTTGTCATTAGGTCCATACAAAAAGTTGTATCTATGTCCCTGAGTGAGAATGAAATGCTGTCTTTCTCAGAGAGATTGGAATATGTTTGCTTTTAAAACTCTTCTCACCAGGAAAATCTGAGCCCAGGCGTTCAGGGAATATGTAGGCAGGAATCAGGTCGTTTCAGGCGATAGCAAGACATCCATGCTGTTTCTTATGATAAAATGGAAAATGAGGAGTCTATGCTCTTCAAGACATGCTTATTTAGTTCCTATTGTGTTCAAGGCTCTGAGTCAGTTCTGATAATGCAGTCTTGAGTTTTCAAAGCTCTTCAATGATTTTAAGCAATGCCAACATGAGCTGTATCACGGGATTCTCAGAGTTCTGTGAGTAAGAGGACCCGTGTTGTGACTCTGATTTTACCTGTGAGGAAGCTAACTGAAGGCTGGGCGCACCAAGTGACCGTCCCCAGGTCCTGGCCCCGGAGAGTGGCTGCGTCAGGACTGGGCTCCAGGTCACTGGATTCAAACCTGCTGTGCTTTCTACTCTGCTGCCCTCTATTCAGAAAATCACTGGGTACCTTTCTGGGATAGGAGAGTTTGCAGAATGATGATTTATCCTCAAGTTAAACCAATCTTCCCTATTCCTTTTTTGTTGCTTTTTATTTAAAAAAAAAAAACTGGTTTGATTTGTTTTGTTTTTCTAAATGGATCCACTTGAACAGAGTTTGAATTATTCAAAATAGTTTAATTCAGCCCCCCAGTTTTCTTAATATCTAAGGATCAAAGAAACTCAGAAAGAAGGGGCTTGGGAAATGGAAGGCAGAGAATCCATAGGTAAGAGGAGAACCTGGGGCAGGACTGCTACACTCGCCACTTCAGCACGGATGCAAGGACTGAACTCATTAGTCTGATAAACATCACAGCCACCCAAAGAAAGAGGGAGGGTCTGCTTGTCCTGGAGTGACAGACAGCAACCCAGAGACAGAGGCTCTCTAAAGGCATGGGGAGTTGATAACAAAGCCAACGGTCACAGCTGGGGCTTCTGCCTGGCACCCTGGTTGCTTGACAGGGACCCCAACTTCATTTCCGGAAATGTTCTACTTTCTCTTTAAAAACACTCTGGGCCTTTAAAAAATGGAAACAAACGTCTTTCCTCTAGGCAGGTGTGCACGCGGCGGCGGCACACACATAGACGCACACACACTCACAGTCATTTAACAAGGATGAGAGGGCATGATCCCAAAGGCTTTCCAACCTCCTGTCCAAGGAGAGTTCCCGGCTGGCCTAATCACTCTGGCAACAGCACACCTGAGCATTTCCCTCTCGGCACAAAGGAGAGAGGGCCTGGGAAGCTAGTTCTGTTGGACAAATAGTTATCTGAGGCTGGAAACAGCTCATAGATGCTCAACCATTTAAAGGGCCTTAATGAGCAGGGTGGGGAAATCATCTATTCGAAGGTTCAGATGGGACTCGGCCACTGCTTCAAAGTAGCTAAGTCGATCAAGTCTGCTCTCCATCAGTTTTTTTCAAATAATAGTAATAATACTAATAAAATTTGAAAATTATGATAATTATGTGTTCTGTACCCTGGATGGGGGCAGAGTATCGAGAGGCGTATTTTCTAATGTAATTAAGGCTTTCAGCTGATCCCTCCCAACTGCAATTGTTATTTCAAAAGTGAATTAATAAATCATGGCCAGCCTGCTCAGAATAAAAATTTATCTTGAGGATTCTTGTTGCAACCTGCAAACTCTGATTCAGAGCCAGAAGAGAGAGGCTGGGTGAAACTTCTATTAGATAGGCCTGTGCTGAGTCCCAGCCCGGGCTACACTTTTGGGGAGATGGTTCAGCTGGGACATCTGGAACCATTTTTAAGCTTTCCTGAAAACAATATGCAAATAGCCCTCACTCTACGTTCACTTATGGTTCCCTATGCTAAACTCCAAGCAATTAATGCTGACTCCTGGATGCCCAGGGGACTCGGATCTCCTGTGGTTTGCTCAGAGCACTTTAGCTATCATGATGAATTAGTGTAAGGCCTGGTAATGCACCTTTGAGTATGTGAGGCCTTTTAAGGCTCTTGGAGGTCAAGTCTGTGGCTGTATAAAGTACATTTTCCCTTGGCAGACCAGAGCCTCTGACGGCATGCAAGGATGTCTTTCCATTCATCACAGGTTCCAGATTCCAAATGTCCAAAATCACCATTCTGCTTCTCTGGACAGCCAGTGTTTCAGGTCTGTGATGTTTCAAGGTAAATATTTACCAAGAAGGCCTGGCAAGAGCACTTTGCCTGCTGGAGGAAGGAGTGATGTGTCAATTCAGAGAAGAGGTATCATTTTTCTTTTTGTCCAAACACAGAGTGGATGCGAAACCCAGGGCAGGACACGACTGATTGGAAATCTCCTATCTGGACCTGGGTGGAGTCCTGCCAGTGGTGACTCTGCTGATCTCCCTTTAAAAGGAAAGCCGAGGAGGCAGGGCACACAGCCCGCAGGCGTCCCTGGTCAATGCTGTTTATATAAGTAGGTGGTGGAGTGAACAGACCCCGGGCTGAGAGCCACAGGGCATGGTCCCTGGTCATAACGCCACACTAGCGATTTGGCCTTATACAAATTTGCCATTTCTTTTGGATATTAATTCTCATTGCTAAGAGGAGAGAATTCCAAGACCATTTTATTGGTGTCTTCGAGGCATGAAACATGATGGCTGGATTTTCCCGTGGCGGTGTGTGTTGGCTGGTCTGTGATCTGTGCCCGGCACAGAGAAATCATCAGTGACAGCAAGGGAAAGATGCATCGCACTCTGTCCCAGCGCAGCTCCTTGGCTCGCTCCATATCTCCCACCACCTACTGTGCTTTCCTGGCTGTGTGGCCTTTGAGAAGTTCCTTAACCAATCTGAGTCTCTGTTTCCTCTCCATAAAATGGGATGGGAGTAGAGCTTACTTTACAGAGGGGTTGTGAGGATTAAATGAAAAACAGCACTTGAAACACGTAAGTGTTCTCAAAATGTTAGATATTAGTCATGTCTATAGGTTTAGCACTTTCTAGGATCTGCCCTGTACCTTCTGTATTTTTGGTCACTGTATTAGTTTCCTGTGTCTGCTGTCCCGCAAGCTGAGTGGCATAAACAGCAGTCTGGAGCCTACAAGTCTGAGATGATGATGCTGGCAGGGCCAGGCTCCCTCTGAAAGCACTAGGGAAAGATCTGTTTTGGGACTCTCCCAGCTTCTGGTAGTTTGGTGGCTTGTGGCAGCCTAACTCCAATTTTCACATGGGGTTTTCTCTCTGGATGTGTGTCTGTGTTTGAATTTCCTGTTTTATAAGGACGGTCATGTTGGATTGGGGGCCTGCTCTAATCCCATATGACCTCATCTAAACGAATCACACCTATAAACGACTTCATTCCAAATAAGGTCACATTCCAACAGACTGAATGTTAGGGCTTCACCAAATGAATTTTGGGGGACTCAGTTCAACCTATAATAGTAATAGTCACATCTCCTGGCTTTAACCAAACACCTCTCCTAATCTTCACCTCTCCCAAGCTCCCGCTGCTCCTTTGAGACACAAGGTAACTTCTTAAGCCCTCCCTGCCCATGTCTATCTGGGCTCAAAGGGGTTCTTTCTTCATCAGAATTCTAACAGGGCTCATCTGGATCTCTTATTTGAAATTGACTTTTACATCTCCTAAGTAGCTAATTGTCTTTATTCCATAAGTCTTTTATACCTTTAACTAGAAGAGAACACGGTCTGTAGTTGTGTCTTCCCCAGCTCTGGAAACACTTCAAAGCACAGAGTAGAAACAACAACTACTTTCCTTTAAGATAACAAATAGTTGAAGAAAACATGGGAAATAAAGTCATCAGAAATTTCACAGAAGGCTACTGAGAATATATTTCCATCCTTCTCAACTATTCTGCATGCATAGTGGCCTTCAGACGCCTTTCTGACCAAGATTTTGTGAAGACATCCATCATACCTTGTTTGTAGGCATCTTGTTCCTCCAGATGGCTACTTGGATTTGGTGTATAGTCTCAGGACCACTAAGTTCTTGGTTAAATCCTGACTGTAGGAAAGAAGGTGTCAGAAGCACCCATTCAACCTTCTGAGGCTCCGCATCAAGTCCCTTTTGCGTTAACTCGGACTTGGTTCTGACAGTTCGTCGTTGTATCCCTAAGAACCAGTCGTCTGAGACCCCCAGCTGTGATGAGTCCTCAGGGGTGGAAGAAGTCTTAGGAACCGCATTACATATGGTCTCTGTAGGCCTGGGTCTTTTCGCATGATCCAAATGGCCACTCCTCGCTACTGCCTGATACCAGCTTACTTGCTGTGTTCTTAGATTTTAGGATAGTGATCTTTCTGATAAATTCCTCTACACTGGGTTCTGCCCTACTCTTGGGACAACCCAGGTGCCTCCTATGTGGACTTCTTATTTTATCGGAGCCTCCTCTCAGAAGACTTTTGCATATTCTGTATTTCCCTTTAAAAACTTAGGGTCTCTTTGAATTTGCAGCTCATGCATCTGTGTAGCTTAGCCAGGCTACCCTCCAGCTCATTCTAAGAAATGGCCTAAGGAGGTTCCAGAGCACCTAACTGCAAAATAAAAATCCCATCAAAGTAACCACCCTTTGATGAAGATCTGTTCTTTGTTGGTCCCAAAACATTATGTTAACTCTATAACAATTTTTTTTTAAGTGGTCAATCCTTTAAAAGTAGTATGACATGTTGACTAAAACAATAAGCCTGAGTTGAAATGCAAAGTGCGTTAGAGCAAATGCAATGATTCGTGAGGCCAACAGAGCTCTGAGCTTGAGGAGGCCACAGAAGTGGAATCCTAGGGATTTTATCGAGGTGACACAGGAGAAGACGCTGCAACCTGCAAAGTGCCCAGATTTCCCTGATTGGTCCCAGTACAGGTTTGGGAGTGAAGGAAGCTGGGCCGCTGCCACCCTCTTGTTTGTGTTTCATTTAAACTGGAATCAAGCGCTAAATAGACTCGGAGAGAGAAGCCCCGCTTCCTCGCACGCATGTTCACAGGAGGTATTGGCTGGGCAACACAGTTTAGTGGGAAAACCTTGACACCAAGTTGGCCTGATGTTTAGCTCTCAAGTATTGATCCTTAGAACAGCAAAAGCTGCTGACAAAGAAGCCACGCAAGAGCCACGTGAGAGCTGGCCGGCCATTCTTAATAGAGGCAACTAACAAGAATGACAAACCTGGGGTAACATTCACCAATAGCCAGTCAGCCACCTAGAGCAGCCTAATGAAGTGCTTTACCTTAGGGCCCTGCTTTAAATTAATAGTTTGTTTTCTAAACCCTTTTCTCTAAGATAGATAAAGAGATAGACACACACACATCTGTCTGTTAGACAAAGCACTTAGACAAACTCTATGGATGCATAGATACAGAGAGACGTCTTCACTGATGTTTAGAAAAACAATACTGGGTCTTTTATACTCTTCCAAATGCTATGTATGGAAAGATTATGCAAGAAGGACCTGCTCCCCCATAGGGCAATATCATTAAATGGTAGCTCTCAGAACCCCAGAGAGGGCTGGGGGCAGAGCTGGAACCCTGTGAGGATGAGGCCAGTCTAATCAGACATGCAGAAGAACACAGGTAACCTAAGTCCCAGGGATCACCGTGCTACCCCAACCCAGGGTGGAGAAACCAAGCCACACCCCACATGCTGCCATAAGGGAGCCTCTCTTGTCTAGTCAAACGAGACAGAGGCCGAAGGGCCTCTCAGGCCTTGAGGGGGAAGTTAGATGAGAACAGGTGAGAAACAGTGAATGAGCACTGGCTTTAATTTATAACAAAACCAGGGTGGGAGGAAAATGGAAGATATCGGTAGGCTCCTTGAGTTATGTTTAAGACTTTCTTTCTTTGTCTTTTGAAGTTGATTGATTGAAAACTCCTCGGAGCCATTTAACGAAGCATTACTTACATTAAGCTTGGAAAAAGAGACTAACACTTTGATTCCACTAATAAACTCTTACCTTATTAAAGTAGAAATTTAAAAAAAAAATCTAATTGCCTCAGTGTCAGACTTCTGACGTACTTATGTTTTGCTTGCTGCCCTGTGTAAAGTGTGCCCTGACGGTGGTACCTGATGTTTTAATGTAGATACAAGTTGTATTAATGTGGACACAGGCTTAGTTGCATGATCAGAAAACCAAAAGCAACAGATAAAGTTTTCATTTTTCTCCAAGTTAAAAAGACACAAGTTTATTTCTGCCCCATGGAGCACTCTGAGGCTGGTGTGGGGTTGCTGTCCTCAGAGGCCATCCGGAGCCAGAAGGCTGCTCTCTGCATCCGAAGCTCCACCTTCCTTCTCAGTCGTCACTTTGCCATCTCCAGGGTGTTACTCTTGTTCACAGTCCAAGGTGACTTACCACCACATCACACTCCAGAAGGCAGAGAAGGGGAACAAGACGCACATCTCTTTTCTTTAAGGACACATCCTAGGAATCAGTGGCCTCACTTTCCCCAGCATACGGCTGGTTGGTCAGCATTAAGTCCCACGGCCATACCTCGTTGTAAAGGAGACAGGGAAACGTAGTTTTTATTCCAGGCAACCACATGGCCAGCTGAAAATCTGGCGCCTCCTCTTTCTTTATCTTTGGTTTTCAGTAATTTGATTTTGATGTACCTTTGCACATTTTTTTTCCATATTTCTTCTGTTTGAGATTTTCTAAGCTTTTTGATTCTGAAAATTTGTCTGTTGCTCAACGTTGCTACTTTCTACCCATTATTTCTGTGAATAGCTTTCCTAGCCCATTCCTTTCTCCCTGAGACTCCAATCACATGTATTACATCACCTGCCTCTCAGTCTGCTTATTTGTTTAAGTATTTTATTTCCTCTGTTTTTCAGATTGAATCATATCTGTTGACCTGTCTGCAAATCCAGCTCTCCTTAGTTGTCTCTGTTCTTTAGCCATTCAGTTACATTTTTATTTCATAGTTTTTTAGTTCTAAATTTTCTGTTTGATTCAAGTTTTTATATCTGCTGAGCCCCACTATCTCTTCACAAATCACAAGCATATTGTCCTCTGCAATGTTGTGCATAATTGTAATTGTCTGTCCCATCATCCTGGTCATCAGACGGGCAGTTTTCATAGATTGTGTTTTATCTTAAGAGGGGGTATCATTTTCCTGGTTCTTCATATGTCAAGTAATTTTGAAGTGTATTCTGAACATTGTAAATATTTTGTTTATGAAGATATTGGATTCTCTTATATCCCTCCAGAGAGATGCTTTTTTTTGTTAGTTAAGGAGGCAGTTAAGAATTCAAATCAAATTCAAATCAAAAATTGTCTCTTTAGTTGCAGGTCGAATCCCAGTTCAATTCTTTAATATTTTGCGGGATTCTGTAACGGCCATGTATTGTTCAGAGTAAAGGCAGAGATTTAGGCAGAGTTTATGCACAGAAATTGGGATTTCCCCTCTTTGTCTCCCTCCTTCCTTAGATGGACTCCTACTTCCAGTCATGTATTTGCCTCAAACTCTTTCTTCCGTCCTTTTATGTCAGAAAGCCCATAGGTTTTCTATCAGAGTTTTAAGTGCCCTACTCAGTGCAGCTGTGGCTTGCCCTCAGTCTAAAACCCATACAAAATTGGCAAATAAACCTGCCATTCTCTTTTCATAATGTGTCTCCCTCCAGCATCCACCTGCTTCATTCAGTCTCCAGTGCCTCTGAGTCATTGTCTACTGTGTCCATAATTTATAGATGTTATCTGTGAGGGAGTCAGCCGGTAGAAGTTTATTCAGCCATATGGAAACAAGTCTGAACTTTTGACTACACAGAAAGGGGAGGACACTTATTGGGGTACACCAGCAGTCTCTACCCACAGTGGCCTTTCCTACATCTCTGCTTCTCTTAGAGGACACACTTTTACTTTTGTATCATTCTCAGTTTCCCAAAGAAATTGACCACTGAGTACTTCACGATGTGACACAAAGGCTTGCTTGCTTTGTGATGCATGTGTTTCCCAAATGTGGTATATAAAATTAATTACTTTTTTGATAAAAATTTTAAAGTTTGATCTTGTATATGACAGTCAGCTAACCTAGGAAATGCAATTGCTTTCTATGTACAGGATGGTTTAACTGTTCAGATAGAACATGCTAGCTAATAATCAGTCTCAGAGCCAATCTTAAGCACAACCAGGGTTTAAAGACCAAGATTCTTGACGTTGCTAACGTTGAAATGATATACCCAGGCTAAGAGCAAATAGTAGCTCTTCCACATAATGGCTTATTGTTAATAGCAGTTCATCAAACAAATCAGCGCTAGAGCTCTGCCTACTACATGTTGAGCACTGTTATGGTGGATCAAAACGCCTTTGTTCCTGTGTTGTCCCTCAGAAAGAATCTGCAGTCTTCTTTGAGAAACTGACAATATGTTTCTGTTTTCGACCTGCAACCACAGAGAGAATATGTTATAAATTGCAATTTTGAGGACCAAAAGCACAATGTAGTACTTGGTGTGATACTTGCATATGTCCCAAAGAATTCCTTCTCTCCTCCCTCCCTCCTTTCTGTTCTTCCTTCTTTCTTCCCTATCTTTCTTCCCTCTCTCCTTCCTTTTCTTTGTTACAGGAGTTGCACGGGGTAGGCAGGTGGAAGTGTGAAGCTCATTTTCATGAGAGATATGACTATGAAAGATAAAAATATAATATTTCTTGGTAAAATGTTTTTATTTTACTATAGATTTATGAGCCCATCTTTTTTGTAGTGGAACTGTTCCAAAGTATGGAAAATTGAAGTGAAAAGTATTCATTTTATTTCAGAGAAAAATAAGCAAGCACGATGAAAGAATAAATACTAAAACACAGACATTTGAAAAACATAGAACAAATAATACATCTCTTTTTTAATGCCTTTAATCCAATGATAATCTACCATTGGAAGTGGAGTACTGTATAGTGCTCAGAAGTCTGTAAACTCAACAAGGAATGTATGAATAACTAAATGTATAAGTGGGAGTGTGAGAACTTTAAATGTTAAAAAAAAGTACCCATTTTCAAAGAGAAATTGGGCCTACTGCACTCGAATATAACCTTTTTGGGTGGGGGGGCATAGTCCAGAAATAAGGTCTAATTAACAGGAATTTAAAACAGATTTTTGAAGAATTGAAAAAAAAACAAAAAAAACCAGGAGCATGTAGCCAAAAAATAGAGGTTTATTTTGTATTCATGACTTGAAAATACTTCCTGGCTTTGTAACATCAATGCTCACAATTCTGAGTCTGGACAGCAGAGTGGTTAAGAGACAAGATATTAGATTCTCTTCTACCAATTATGAGCTCTGTTATTTGGGGCAAAGTATTGACGAACTTAGTGCCTTAGGGTTTTTTCCTCTGTGAAATGGGTTTAATAAGCCTATTACATTGGATTGCTAGAAAAAGTACATTATTTAATAAATATAAAGAAGTAAGAACATATCTGGGACATAATGAAGACTATTTCATGTTACCAACTATTACTATTCCAATAAATGATACTGAAGCTGGGCATTTGGGTTACTTCTATTTTGTATCCTGAGATTCCATTTAAACAACTTCTTATACTAGTGTCAGTTAATATATGTAGTATTTGCTTTGTAGAAAGCAGACTGTAGGCCATTTACCTGCAAGAAGCATCTGTTCTAACCTTTTCTCCATCACTGATTGGCTATATGTCTGTGGATGGCTATATGTCTATGGACAAGCCCCTTTACGTCACATGAGGCATATTGGATTCCTCATCTGTAAAATACTGAACCTAAGATTACTAGCAGGTCGGGTTTGTGTTCTGTTCACCAGGGCCTAGCACCATGCCTGAAACATAATGTTATTAGATAACAGTAGTTGAAATAAAGAATAATAACATCTTGCCTGCGTGACTATGAGACACTGAATGAAATACTCTCGTGAGTATTCCTTGCAATTCTAAGATTTATGACTACTTATTAGACATTTCTAATGGATAGAAATTAAATTTGACTGTTTCATTTTAAATAATAATGATTTTCAAAACATAATGTGTTAGCCTTTACCAACCAATCCTCAGCTGATGGTGAGCATTAAATTTTTTTCTGGTATGAGAGATGAGCCTCAAATAACATACAATATGTTTCCTGGTCCTGTTAGTTACAAAGAACATGGCTTAGGTATAAATGTACAATTTCTGGTCAAGAAACAAGGTCTTTTCTATTGCAGATCTAATAAGCCTAATCAGGATTTTAATGTCCTCTCATGTTGCATCTTCAGAGCATGGCCTATCGGTCTCTGCCACAGGAATACTGACCTCTTATCCATTACTGACTGACAGAAAGGAATAGATCTCGTGTGCCTGGGTCATGTATGAACTCCATGCAGCAGTAGTGGTGCTGAAGTCAGTTTGAATAATGTGCTTGACATGTGCACGTGTGTGTGTGCAAACAGCCATACACACACACATGCACACACACATACACACATTTCTAGTCATGTGTAAACAAAAATGCAAAAAGGCTTGCTCTCCTATCCTTAAAAAATATATATATATAACATCACTCATTCTTAAAAGCTGATGGTCCTCTAAATGATTCCAGGACCAGAGAGAAATCTGAGAGGCAGCAATAGAGCCTCTCCTTATAAGATGCTAAATACTGTGGTTTTAATCTTTGGTACCATACTAGGACATTTGATGATTAGAAGTGTTAAGGGTCTTAGGAGCACCATTACTTCAAACTCATGACAGGGGAGACGGGGAGGCAAATGCAGGAACCAACTCGTAGCAGGTTTCTTGTTCATGTGACCAACCATTCGTGTACTCACTTATTTATACAGTCAGTCAGTCATTATTCACTCAATATCCTGCCCATCCATTTCCTCTAAATATGAGGTGTATAAGCATCATTCTTTCTTCATGCCCTTAAGAATTTTCCAGAATATTAGAAAAATGAAGCTTGGTGATATTTGTGTGATTTTCCTGAAGTTTCAGTGAGTACTTCTAGCTAAAGCCTAGATGTTTGTCCAACAAAGCCATTCAGAAGTGTGATGTCGATGGTGTACCTTAAATTAGAAAGATGTTAGTAACACACAGTAAATAAAAAATACACGTAACAGTTGATTTTTCTGTATGGTTGGATTAAATTTTTTCTTAAAAATTAGGAAAAAAATTTGCTTATTGGTATTTTTGACAATTAACATTTTTAAACAATTCCTTAGTATTTAAAAGGCTTCTTCATTCATTCATGGAGCCATCATTTCATACTCCAACATATGTCTTCTATTTTAAATGCATAAATAAATAAATAACAAGTAAGCAAACCTTAAACTTTGTAAAAAGATAAGATATGTTACCCAAAGGAGATGACAGATTTTTGACAGCAGGTTTTTTTTTTTTAATCAGAAACAATTGAGGCCAAAAGAAGTGAATTCTTGTTTTTCAATGGATTCACAGAAATTAACTGTTAACTCTTGAATTTTATGCCTACCTATACTATCTTTCAAAAATAAGGACAAACTAAATATATTTTTAGATATACAAAAACTAAGAGTGCTTTTTCCCACATTGTCCCTTATTAAAAGAGTATTTAAATATATGCTTTGGTAAAAACAAAATAAAATCTAAAATGAAATAAGCCATAAGAAAGGTTTGGGGGGAGAAAACTAAACTGTGAAGAGCACAGAGTTGATTGAAGTTATGAGATAATTTAAGTCTATATTGATTGCTTTCTTAAACCCTTGTTTTTAGGTTAATATAAGTAAAATAATGACTCTAGACAATAAAATCAAGAAGAGTGGGATGTTTAATGTTAAATTACACTAAAATTATTTTACTATAAAACAAAAAAAATTTAAATTGAGTTGCTGTAGATACATTTTTAAAATTATAGTCATGAAAGTTTGTTTAAAAATTAACGGCACTCATTAAGGGGACTTAAATGCAACGCATATATTCCAAATCATCTCAGGGAAAAAAGTACATGGTGAATGTTGGAGAGGAATATAAAAACATTTCTTTAATCTGAAAGAAAGTTGAAATGAAGAAGAAAACAAAGAAGATGGTAAATAACAAACACAATGTATGATGGAATAAATAACCCAAACCATACAGTAATCACAGTCAATGCAAATGGTACGTGCAAACACACAGTGAGGACATGAAGTCCTACAATGAAAGAGGTTGTCAGAGAAGGTTAAAAAGATGAAGTTATATGTTACTTGAAAGAGATCTCCTAAGCAAGCCACAGTGAAAGGTTAAAGATAAAAAGGGGAAAAAAAAAAGATGCACAGTGTAAATAATAGCCCAAATGAAGGTGGTAGCAATATTACACAACAAAATAAAATTTAAGGGAAAAAAGTCCTAATAAGTTTAAGAAGACTACATATTGTGTTAATAAGGAGCAATCTACCCAAAAGTTACAGCAACCATGAAGCCTGTTCACCTAACAGCAAAGCCAAGAAGTTCTGCAAAAGAAAAAAATACCCAAGTTGCAGACACACAGTACAGCATCTGTTGTGTGTCCAGGCTCACGGTCAGTGCTGGAGCGTCCCAGCTTGCAGCCACCTTCAACCTACGGCTGGTGTGGATACTTGGATTGGAAGGAGAGAAGACATTTTCAGCCTGATGCTTACGGGGAAAATCTGTTCCCCACTATAGGATAGAGATGGGGTGAGACAGTGAAAAGCAGAGAGAAAGGAAAAGAGGGGAGGGAAGGAAGAGGAAAGAGGAGGTGGCTCTCATGCAAACAGATGAAACAAACTTTTCATGAAGCTTCTTAAACATGCCGCTGTAACCCCATGCTAATGTGCCCTGCCATTAAGGTGACTTCATCCCTGCTGGAGAACACAACTGATAGTTAGGTGATGCCTGGCTGGGGAAAGCATGAAATATTTAATCGGGACATGCTTGGTATTGGATACAACTCCTAACACTCTTAGCCTTGCCAGATGTTCATTTCCCTCTCCCTGCCCTTCTCTCCATCTGAGCCGCACTCAGTTAAAGGTGTCTTTGGAATGCAGGCTCCAAGGCATTAGCTACGGACTGTCATCTTTGGTGAAATACATGCAGAATGTATGATTGGCCTCCCTCCATTCAAGTTCAAGGCTCCTGCTAAAACAACACTGCCCAGACCAATTTCAGAGTCCCTTCAAGTTTGCTTTATAAACTATCACATCAAAGAAAAATAGACAACTCAGCTGAAAATGAAATCAAAGCTGGCCTGGAACATAGATGTGGACTTGGAAGGTCAAGCTGATATTAAGCCAGCAGATGAGTTCGATTTCTGGAGAGCAGAGGTGGGTATTGCTGTGTTTTGGGAACTGAGTATCTATGCTCAGAATACATAGTTCTTTTCTTTCAACTACTTTGAGATGTCCAGGCATGCAAATATGTGCTCTGGTAAACTCCAGGCATCATTCGAAAGCTACTGAAGAAATACCACTACAGAAAAATGGGCCCCACACACATTTGGAGGGTCCTGGCCTGACCACTTCAGTGAGAAAGATAGCATTAGCAAATGTTTCACCTTGCAGGTAAGGAAGCAGAAGCTCAGAGAGGTTAAGTGACTTATTCAAAAACACTCCAGCTGGTTGCTTAGTAATAGACCTAGTACTAGGCTGAAGCTCCTAACTCACAAGAGTGGTCAGTGGGGGAAAAAGTCATTATAATGCAGCTAGCTCATTTGCTTGACCCTCAGAAAGGCATTCAGGACATTCAGGTAACGATTGGACTAGATTCATTTGATGCACACACTCGTTCACATTCTTGCCTGTGCACGTGGCGACAAAACAAGGAGTGAGTGCAGGCTGGGGTTAAGCGCTCCATCTGAATATGATTCCTTATGTCAATAAGGCAGCTGGCTAACGGTTTTAGTTTCGAAATGAAGTCTTTTGAGTTTTATAGCCAGCTTCAGCTACTGTTTCAAAAGACCCTTGATAGCATTTGAGAGTTAAACCATACTTCAAAAGTCCTCAACGTTCAGCTAGAAATACAGCACCGGCATCGGGACGTTCTGATTCTGGGTTGGGTTCCTTGGGAATAGGAGATGTTTAGCAAGAAAGCCCTTAAATGCTTATAGGCTTTGGATTCACTATTGAAATGCAAGCCAGACATAGAGCCAAGTCAGCAAAATAATGATTACTGCAAATGGGTGTGCTAAGTTGGGTTGTTAGCAATTTATCCAAATTAAGAGTTGGGGCTTTATCATAATCACTTGAGAAGTATGCCATTCACAGCATCATTTATTTTCACATGTGATGCTCATCCTAATTTCTAAGTTTACCACCATCCCCTTCCGAAATATAAACATATAGTCTACTCAGAGCTCACTTAGAAGAGTTCTCTCAAGTTAGAAGGTAAATCTGAAATAGAGTACAATATCTTTTTTCTTTCAGGAAGCCCTCCAAATTTTCAGTTTTTATTTAGATTTTAAGAGTCTTTAGGCATGTGTTCCTTCTCATTATTTTGGTATTATACACGGTCATAGTCAAAGGCAGTGATAGCATGCTCAAATAGGATATTTAAAGAAAGTTTAATAAAGGAACAATTAAAAAGGCAGGGATATGGGAAACTTAAACGTTTGTTATACTGTGGGACTGGCAATATTTGGGATTAATTACCACTCCTGAGCCTGAATTGGCAAAGGGAGTCAGTGGTGATGGAACCCAGAGAGGCCGGCCACAGCAGGGGAGAAGGCTGGCCAACAGGAGCTGTGGTTCCCAGGAGTGAAACACAGTCAACCCCGGGCGACCCAGTGGAAAGGGAGCTGACAGAACAAATGCCCACCCCACTCTCACCTTGCCTTCAGATTTCCTGCTGGTGCTTCCCATTAGCCAAAAGCAACTATAAGCCAGAGGGTAAGGAGTTCAGTGAAATGGTCCATGTATCATATTTCCCTGCCCAGAGCAGAGTGGATAGTGGATCAAGGCAGGGATGGAGGGTGGGGGTGGCGGTTTGGAATGGGAAATGTATACCATACAGATGCTGATTTTTTTCTCCTTCAAGTCTTTTGAGTTTTTCTTGGCATTAGAATTGGTGTCTCAAGGAAACTACAGAATCATGTCTTTTTCAAGTCATTGAAAAGCCAGAAAAGTCAGTGCTGGCCTCTAGACTAGAGCACAAAAGAAATTAACGTAAATGCACTAGCAGATTTGGCTTTTAGGATCCCTTTCCCCACGTTATTTTGGGTGTTTCCTTTATCTCCCAGTAACCTTCTTACATTGGTGTCTAAAAGGGCCTTCTCACTGGCGCTTATGAGCTCTCCTCCAAGAGAAGACTCAGGACCAATTTACTCAAGTGGAAACTGAATATTTTTGCCAGGGAGAATGAGAGATCAACCTGAGTTTCCTATGGGAAAACCATAATAGTCACGGGCTTGTAAAGCCCTATATCGAAAGTGCTGGGAGGATCCAGAAGACAGATGACTCTAAGATCACCAGCTCCCTGGAGAACATGTGTCAGGTCTTTGGATTTCTCTGAGCTCAACATCAAAAAATGAGAAGTAGATTGGAGTCTGAAAGAAGAGCCAGTTTCCTAAGAGGCAAATGAAGGAGAGAAGGCTGGAGAATCAGTGGGTAAAAGAGGCCTCCCCATGCTGGGCATTGGGGCAGAGGAGAAAAAGACTGTTGCTATTTGTGCTGAGGAGAGGGGACTGAGCAGTCAGTAGGTCCTTGAGATAAGCTCCATCCAGGTAGCGTATTGCTGTCGCTGCCAGTTGAGCAGACTTTCTGTGCATTCATGTCTTTGCTGCCCCTGACATTTAGCTTCTTGAAGTCTGATGGGTTTAGTTACATCAACCAGAACAGCTACTTACATACCAGAACATGTGGAACAAGAAATAAAGAATGAATTTCTTTCAGGACTGATGCTCTATGAGTTAGGGGGCACAAAAGAAGCCAACTTGCAAGAAAAAGAGAAGTAGATTAGCTTAGTGAGTAAAAATGAAAGAATTTTCGAGTTGTTTTGTTGCCTTCACAAAAATGGAACAAGGAAAATTGGTATATTTTTAAAGTCTTGTATCTTTGCATCTCAGTGAGTAACCCTCACAGATAGCACAAGTTGTCATATGTTCATTCTCTCTGTATTTCCAGTTTAGTGCAGATTGAAGCTCAACTTGGAAGACCAAACAATGCTCAAGCTCAAATGAGAAATGATGAACATATACTTTTGTCCTTCCTTGACAACCAGGACCACTCGGCCTAGAAGATATACAGATGGTAAGGAAGCATATAAAAAGATGTTTAATATCATATGTCTAAATTGCACATTTTAACTGTAAATTAATACTACACACCTATTAGAATGACTGAAATCCACAACACTGACAATATCAGATGCTAGCAAGGATGTGGCAAAACAGGAACTCTCATTCCTTGATGGTGGGAATGCAAAATGTACAGCCACCTTGGAAGACAAGTCTTGTGGCTTCTTATATAACTAAACATGCTTTTACCATATAATCCAGCAATTGTGCTCCTTGGTATTTACCTAAAGGACTTGAAAACATATCCTCACAAAAACCTGCAGATGGATGTTTAGAACAGATTTGTTCTTTTTTAGTTTTTAAATTTTATTTTTTATTGAAATGTATTTGATTTACAATGTTACTTTCAGCTGTATAGCAAAGTGATTCAGTTGTACATACCCCATACACATATATTTTTCTGATTCTTTCCATTATATGTTATTTCTAGAAATTGAATATAGCTCTCTGTTCTGTACAGTAGGTCCTTGTTGTTTATCTACTTTATATATAGTCATGTGTATCTGTTAATCCCAAACCCCTAATTTATCCCTCCCCTGCCCTTTTCCCTTTGGTAGCCACAGTTTGTTTTCTATGTCTGTGAGTCTATTTTTGATTTTAAATAAAATTTGTATTATTTTTTTAGATGCCATATGTAAGTGTGATATCATATGAACAGGTTTATTCTTAATTGCCAAAAGCTGGAAGCAACAAAAATGTCCTTAGTAGATGAGTAAATAAAAAAATTATGGTACATCCAGACAATGGAATATTTGCAGCGCTGAAAAGAAATTAGCTATCAAGCCATGAATGCAAATTACTTAATAATTACTCAATAACCTTAAATGCATATTATTGTGAAATGAGCCCATCTGAAAAGGCTACATGCTATATAGCTCCAACCAAAAGTCATTCTGGAAAAGGCAAAACTATGGAGACAGTAAAAAGATCAGTGGTTGCCAAGATTAGGGCAGAGGGACGAGTGACTGTTCAGAGCAGAGTTATCTTTAGAGCAGTAAAACTATTCTGTATGCTACTATAATGGTGGATATATGTTATTACACATTTGTCAAAACTCATAAAATGTACAACACCAACAATGAACTTGGATGTAAACTACAGACTTTGGGTGATCATGATGTGTCCGTGTAGGTTCATCAGTTATAACGAATGTACGACTGTGGTGTGAAACACTGATAACGGGAAAGGCTATGTATATGTGAGGGCAGGGGGTGGATGGGAACTCTCCGTACCTTCTTCTCAATTCTACTATGATTATAAAGCTGCTCTTAAAAAGTTTATTATTTTTTTAAAAAGAGATATTATTTTAGTCGAGTCCAGAGAATTCTTCTTTACCAGAATCCCCTTCCCAAAAGATACAAACATTTGGCAATCTTAATAAGAATAGTAAAGCCAAAGTAATCTGCCCCCTTTTGGAGACATTCGTCTAGGAATTTCAGGGAACTGGTTCAAAGTCACTTATCTATTATTGTGCAGAGACTTGTGCTTTCCAAAAGAAGAGTGAGTCATGGTTCATGGTACAAGAAGTGCTCCTTCTGAAGTGTTTTCTAAGGATTTGACCTGAATATTCAGTTCCGTAAAATAAGAGAGAGACTGGGAAATAGGAAAAAAAAAAAGTATTCTCTTGAGTTTTAGAAGTAGTTGTTCAGGTGATGAAATGTACTATGGGCTGGGGGAAGAAAGCCCAAGTTGACAATACCGTTGCATACAATGAGAGTAAAGATAGAATTTCTGTCACTCAAAGAAAGTTCTCTTGATCAGTTTCAAAGCTGGGCGATCCGGAGTCAATTTACAAAGAGAAAACATTTGCAAGAATGGTGCATGTGATATTTTTCAGGTAAATAAGAATCAGATAAACATGCTTTCAAATCCCAAGTCCACCATTTCCCAGCTCTACAATCTTGGCCAAATTGCTTAAAGTTTTAGAAACTCAGATTTCTCAGCTCTAAAGTGAAGGCAGAAATACCTAGCCAAGATCATTTTTTGAGGAATGGATGAAAAATGTATGTCAACTCTTGAGCTAATAGACTGGTGAATAATAACTTACCAGTTATTATGATAATAATTATAAAATATATATTATTATATTTCTTAATAATGGTGTTTTCATATTATTGCCATGATGACAGATTGTCTAAGCACAATGTTTGTACTTAACAAGTGTATCTTAAAATCCTACCATGCACTTAATGCTTTCATACTAACTTTTTTTTGACTTTTTTTTATTGAAATATAGTCAGTTTACAATTTGTCAATTTCTGGTGTACAGCATAATGTTTCAGTCATACATATACATACATATTTTTGTTTTCATACTCTTTCTCATTAGAGGTTACTACAAGATATTGAATATAGTTCCCTGTGCTATACAGAAGAAACTTATTCATCTATTTTATATATACTGGTTAATATACGCAAATCTCGAACTCCCAATTTATCCCTTCCCACCCCCTCTCTCCCAAGTAACCATAAGTTTATTTACTGGGTCTGTGAGTGTTTCTGTTTTGTATATAAGTTCATTAGTGTCTTCTTTTTTCTTTTTTTAGATTCTGTATATGAGTGATATCATGTAGTATTTTTCTTTCTCTTTCTGGCTTACTTCACTTAGAATTATGATCTCCAGGTCCATCCATGTTGCTACAAATGGCATTCTTTTATTATTTTTTATGGGTGAGTAGTATTCCATTGTATAAATATACCACAGTTTCTTTATCTACTCATCTGTCGATGGACATTTAGACCGCTTCCATGTTTTGGCTATTGTACTTAGTGCTGCTATGAATATTGGGGTGCATGTATCTTTTTGAATTAGAGTTCTCTACGGATATATGCCCAAGAGTAGGGTTGCTGGATCATATGGTAAGTCTATTTTTAATCTTTTGAGGAATCTCCATACTGTTTTCCATAATGGCTGCACCAAACTACATTCCCACCAACAGTGTAGGAGGGTTCCCTTTTCTTCACACCCTCTCCAGCACTCATCGTTTGTGGACTTTTGAATGATGGCCATTCTGACTGGTGTGAAGTGGTAACTCATTGTACTTTTGATTTGCATGTCTCTGATAATTAGTGATACTGAGCATTTTTTCATGTGCCTATTGGCCATTTGTATGTCTTCACTGGAGAACTGCTTGTTTAGGTCTTACTTTCTTACAAACTTGGTAGAACAAGTCTAAGATTCCTTCCATAAGGAAATTGTGATCTAATAGGGGAGATAAGATGCAGATGCAGGAAACGGAGCAGAAAATATGAGACAGCATAATTAGGTCAGTCTTGCAGCCTAGACTGTAAGTGCTGAAGAGGTTTTCAGAGAAGAGTAAGATCAAAAGGACTGAAGTTTCAGGACTCATTTCGTGGAGGAAGGACCTTCGGGTTAGGTGTGGTTTAGGAAGACGAAGGCGAGTAATAACAACTGGAAGACAGGAACCAAGGCAGGGAGGCACAACTCTTTCTTAAACTAGCGTCTGCTCAGGGAGGCTGTGGAAGGCCAGTAAGAGAGGTGGGGTGGGGCAGGAGCACGCTGCATAGAGAAAAGATTGGGGCTCCATGGAGTAGTGATTAGGTAGCTTCTGAAAGAGTGACCTGACAAGCATCATATTTAGGGGAGATCAATGTAACCAAGTAGGTGGCGGAAAGGACAATGGGTGAAGTCAAGAAGGTCAACTGAGGAGTTACATGACCCCTAACTTTCTCTTTTTATTTCAGAACTTTTTGTACATTTTGAATTTTAAAAAGGAAACATGTACTTTTATTAGGAAAGATTTTTTTAAAGGGAGTGAACTATTAAAATAAAAGGACAATATTAAGAAATATTTTTGTGTTTCTTAAAAATTGTTAAATTATGTCAGATCAAGGAAACCATATATTTTAGTTTAACTTTTCACCCTCACTGCTAGGATCCTCAAAATTATTTTTCATGCAAATTCAGTGACTTTCTTGAAAATAGATTTTTTTTCATGGTGTGTTCCCTGTTAGGAGCCTCAGGAAAGACAAAGGGGAAAAAAACCATGACATTCTGTAGCTAGCACCCTGCTACTCACAGCTTCCATCAGAGCACCTGGAAATTGGTTTTACTGCCAAGAAATAAGCTACCAACTGAAAAGGATAAAATAGCTCCTATGCCTCCCAGAACGTGCTGTTACATGACTGAGGTCACAAACAAAGCTACAAGAAGGCTGCACCATTTAGGGGAGTGGTAGGTCAGCCTTTGCCAAAAACAGAGGCGCGTTCCAGAGGGAACTGTTGGCAGAGTCCACCCTAGCAGAGTGGAAGGGTCAAGATGAGGTGAAATTGTTACAGTGACATCGTCATATTACTGTCGTTCAGTGAGTGTTTACTGTAAGCCAAACTCTGTTGCGTAATTCATTTACTCTTCAGTCCAAGGAGATGCGCATGATGATTATTAATCCATTTTACTGGTGAGAGAAATGGAGGCTGAAATTTTTTAAGAGCCACGTTCAAAGTCATGTAACGTAAACGGCAGGACCGGGGCCGTAGGGCTTAGTGGTTTATAGCACCGCGCCGGGGGCGGTCTCTGTGGGTTCAGACCTCTGCTCTTCTCTCTGTGAGCTGCGTGACCTTGGACAGGCAACTTGAACACTTTCTAAGTCTCAACCTGTTCTTCTGTACAACGCGAATACTGATAGCACCTATTTATTAGGTTGTCATGAAGGCAGTGCGTGTAGTGGGTGGGGCTTTCTCACAGGCACGTGGGGCCTCTGGTCATCGGTGCAGAGGAGCGGGCAGCGCTGGTGGCAGCGTTGCGGGCGTCCCAGTGCTAGGTCCTGCTGTACTGAATGCTCGTATCATCTCCCAATTCCCCTTTCTCCAATTCAGTGATGGCTGATCAGTCTTCTAACAATGCAGCTTCCTTTCTGATAGGAAAGGCTATGCTGGTGAGACCCCATGTCTGCCCCATTTGCCTGATAGGTTATTTGCTTGGAAGTTATAGTAATGAACCGGCATTCTAGTTTTATTCAGCACTCACTGACCTTTATCAGCATGAACTGACACCTTTGAATCAGATACTGTCAAGATCCGCTTTCCGAGCCTGAACGTCTAAAGGTGAGACAATGGCAAGTAGATAATTCAGCAGAGGAAACCTGTTTTGGGGGGGTTCTGTGAGAGTTGCAGCAAGGTCTTCTCTGGGAGTCCCACTCTTTTCCCGTGAAACTCCCTTCAGCAGCTACAAAAGGCCACTGCAGTGCCACGAGCAGACAGAACGCCCACGTTCAGCAGGAGACCAAGGGAGTAGTGAAAACTAACTGTCACAAAACCAGTTTCTCTCCCTATACCGGGACTCAGGTGACTCCTTCGGAACCCTCTTTGGACATCCAGGGCCAATGCCAAGTGGTGTGTCCCTTCCCCTCCTCCTTCCTTGAGTCCATTTGGGGAAGTGCTTGGGTAGCCCAGTGTCCAATAATTGGGACGTGCGGGGCTTCCAGGTCCTGTCCTAATTTCATCTATTAAAACAGTCATTTTTCCTTTTTTAAAACTCCCTTGTTTTCTCTTTCTTCCTCTCTCCAGTCCTTTATTTATTCATTTCTTTAATTGTATTTTGCTACGAAAGAGTCCTGAAACTGATGCAGGAAAGAAAGCTGAATTTTTTTACCGACGCATGTAAAATCTCAGACGCCTGGATTCTGTGCCACACTGCACTCTGTGGGGATCAGGAAACAAAGGGGTGAAGGACAGTGGCTGCCTGGTGTCTTAATAAGATGCAGATCAGCCGAAGAGCATCAGACCATCAAATCCAGGGTCTGCGGCGACCGCACACCTTTCGTCAGGCTTGGAATGGGCCGAGATGGATTCGGGGCTTTATTGAAAGATCATACAGGATGACTGCAAAATCCCATTACTTGTTGATTAAGTATTGATTGCCTCGGTATTAACAAGCCAGCTAATATGAAGTGACCTCTGAGGCCAGTGGTTTGGGGGGAGGGGGAAGACAATTTACTAAAACAGGCAGGCAGATGAATAAGAGGGCTAGATTTGCTCTTGGCTTTTAGCTTCGGTTAAAATGTCACACTCGATAGTGCAGATCAATGCCCACTTTATTTCCTCACAGCCGTCTTATTACCATCATGAGGCTGCCTCCTTTGATGCTTTCTAATGACCCTCTGAACCTCCTGCTCAGCTCACCCTCTGCTTTCCGCTGAAGGGAGAGCCCTCTCTGCCCCCTGGCTGCTGATGGAGTGCGGGGATGCGAGGCTGGGCCAGGGGGACCCGCCGAGCCTCATCTAGGGTCAGTGGTGTGACTCTCGCTGCGCTTTTCCCCTTGTCCTCTTGCTTCCCTTTGAGCATCTTCAACATCAAAGCTCGTCTCCTCTTTCCACAATTCCAAATCAAGTCGAGGCGGTGAAGCAAGAGGCTCGGCTCAAAACTTCCACCCAAGGCCACCGTCAGGGTCAGGGGCTGCACAACTTCCTTCTCTCGGAAGGGAACTCTTGCCTACTGTTTGAAACCTCCTCCTCCCATCCAGAAATGGATGTCTCTGATAAGGGCAAAAATAAGTAAGTAAGGGCGAGGGTATAGCTCAAGTGGTAGAGTGCATGCTCAGCATGCATGAGGTCCTGGTTCAATTCCCAGTGCCTCCTCTAAAAATAAACAAACCTAATTACCTCTTCCCTCCTGCCAAAATAAAATAATTAAATAATACAATAATAAATAAATAAATTTAAAATACTAGAAAAAATAAGTAAGTAAATATATAACTCAAAAAGACAAAACCCCCCTCACTTCAGTCAAGCAGACTGGGATTTAAGAATTCCCAGCACACGAGCCCACCCCAGGAGCAGTGAGCAGGGCTCTGCTATGGAAATCTTAGTTTATGTTTTCGTCTATAAAGAGGAGCTTTTGTGAACACGCGCTGCTCTTTTAGCGAGGTGCTTGGCTTCTCCGCAGCAAAAAACTCTGCTGACTGCTTAGTCTAGCTTTCTCTGTGTATAAATATTTCATGTGCTAGCCTGGGTAGGGATTTGCCAATGCCCTCCTATTGGCCAGAGGTCTGGCTCCAACTTCCTGCGTCAGAAAGAAAATAGAGAAGTGAATCGAAGTGAAAAACTTTCTCCTTGGCAAACATACTCAGTTGGTCTCTGAAATGAAAAGGTTTCCAAGTCTGGATGGCTAGAGGGAGGAACGGGAGTACAGAGAGGAAACTTCAAAATCTCGAAGGCTGGTATCCAAAGCCAAGTCGACCTGAAGATGAAAACCATAATAATTTCTCTGGGGCTTGAAGAAACTGCCTCAGTAAGTTTTGTTGCTGCAAAATTCATAATTTAAAGCCTCTTTCCACCTATTCCAGCCTAAATTGGGTGAATAAAGATCATTTCTCCCTTTACTTAATGTTTTAGTCTTTTTTTCTCAGGGCCTTATCAGGGTTCTGTGTAAAGTCCTATAATTCAGAACCACTCACAGTCCCCCACAAACAAAGCCATTTCCCTTTCTCCTTTTCCTTTGTCTATTCTCTTCTGTTCTTACAGAAAATCCACTAAGTCCCTCCCCTACTTTTCCTATTTCTCAACTATAATCACTAAATATTTGTTTAATGCAAACCATGTGTATATTTGTAGCGTTAAGTTGGCATTCAAAGGTTTGTTGAATGAATAAACTCATTGTTTTGAATTATTTTTCATTGAATTCATGAATTTACTGTATGGTTTTGTAATGTATAGAGACATTTTTTCTATTCTGCAAAAATTTAGACATCCTAATAAGAAGCCTGGCTTTCATCCCTTCTTCAATCTCATGGACCCCAATGAATTTGCTTGAAAACTTCTATAATAATGAGCTCTATAATGAAAGGAACTTTTGGAAGAAAACATAAAAGTCTCAGCAAAGAACATTCCATATTTTCTATACCCAGGAACCTCTGCATGGAATGATGTTCTACTTAATATTTCTACAAAACTATTCTTGCCCCAGAGAAATTTTTTAGCTTATGAAAAGATCTTAACCTAAGATATAGTGTAGGGTTTCACAGAAAGTTAACATAAAGTTATGAAAAAATAGATGCACAGCAGGAGGTGAAGGGAAGTGAGAAGTAGAAAACACTCTTAAGTCTCTGAGTTTAGTGCCATTCTGATTTCATACCTGACCATACCTTCCTACAACCCATTCATGGTATTGAAGATAGAATGCTGGACTGGATGGACTTTAGACGCTGACTCAGGATGGCAGTTCTTATGAATTAGTCATTTCTTAGAAAGCTAAGTAGCTAAGACACTCCAGAAGATGCACAAGGCTTATCCAAATAAGATTTGGGTTTCAGTTCTCTATATGGTCTTCTATTGTGATGGATTAAACTACCAGGATTCCTTTGTCCTTATGAATTCAGACCTTGGGTAATTCAGGCTATCTGGCTTTTTCAGCCTCTTTCTGCTAAGTTTACGTATACAGAGGTTCCTAACATTCTGATGGAAAGGTGATCTGTGTGGGAAGAGTCCCAGTGGCAAGACGACCTAGTCATTAGCAAGTGATGATGTGAAACATGAGAACACAACCTTGGACAACTGCTCGACATGGACTAGCAAATGAGTTTCATCCCTTGCCAACATCCATGCATTGACAGTGGCTGCCTGGGTCATGATGTTGAAAAGAATTCTGAGATGGCCTCAGAACACAGAACAAACAGCACTGTGGTTATATTAACTATCTATTTTTTGTATATCAAATTACCTCAACGTTTAATGGATGAAGACAACAAACATTTGTCTCAGTTTCTGTGGGTTAGGAATTTGGAAGCTGCTTAGTTGAGTGGTTCTAGTTTACGAGGTTGCAGGCAAGATGCTGGCCAAGGCTGTAGTCATCTGAAAGCTTAATGGGGATGGAGGGTCCACATGGATGGTGGTCACTCTGCATGGCTGTTAGCAGCTAGTTTCTTGCCAGGGCTTTTGGCCTTATTCCCTCTCCATGTAGGTCACTCTTACAGCATGCCAGGTGGCTTTCCCTGTGCAAAGATACAGATGTGGATACAGGTATGGCTATAGGTGTAAGTACAGGTGAAGGTATAGATATGGGCTCATGGCTCTGTGAGTACCTAGCTATCTAGGATGAATGACAACTTTCATAATCTCATTTCAGAAGTGATTTGCCATCCTGTCTGCCACATTCTGTTGTTCATGCAGACCAACCACGATGAGAGCCACCTAGAAAGCTGCCTTCCATGGTGCTCAACTAGCTATGTTCGCAGTGGATGAGGACGTGCTGAGCAATGGAATATATTGTTGCTGCCTCTGTCCTAGAGTTCAGCATGGTTACTTGCTGCAATTTCCAGAATTTCATGCAAAAGATTAAATCTTTACCTTGCTCTATTGACCATAAATTTGGAGAATAATTCCTCTGGAAAAAAAAGACATTAAATATGTATGATCTGTCTCCCTTCTGTTAGTTCAGATGCTCTTGATTCTTCTCTTTAGGAAATATTATTAAATGATGATTACTTAGCACCAAGGACTCTACCAGGCACTGAAAAAGTACACCTGAGCGAATGCATGGTGTCTGAGCCCAGGAGTTCCACGTAAGGGAAACCAGAATACTAGAATCCTAGGGACATGGCAGCATAAAACATCTAAAGCCAAAGATGACTAAGACTCTAAAAATTATTGACCAAATGATCCTGTCCTGAGTGACTGTCCAGACTCAGCTGACGTCTTGATTGCTGGCCTCTTCTTTAACTGAGTATATAAAACCAGTTAATTAGATGCACCCTGAAACCGAAAGTCATGACCTTTCATGACTCTCAATGGCCAATGAGGCAAAAGTCAAAAGAGCATTTTTGTATGTTTTCTCGGTTTTGTTTTGTTTTTGTGTGTTACCTGGATGAGTTTTAGGTATTTCAAGGCCCCCAAAATAGTAATAGTATTTGTGCACACCTATGTGTTCACTTTCATTGACTTTTAAAAAAGTTAGGGACCAGTGCTTTGAATGACTTTTTTTTTCCCTCAGAATGTTGCTTAATGAAAATCTTTTTTATCTATCCAATCTTTCTCGGCAGTCTCATTTTCTATGCTCCCACAGCCTCTTCCCAGTGCTGCCGTGTGCTTGGGAAACACTGAAACACTGAGTCCTTGTCCTCAACCCTGCCCCAGTTCTCTGTCTCCCATGTCTTTGGACCTCTGCACACACAGTTCCCATGCCTGGGGTGTATTTCTCCCTCTTTCCTTCCCAAAGATCATCTTGCCCATTCATATTCCCTAGTTTTTCCTGAAAGAATTTGTTCATTTCCAAAGACTTTATATTTAAATGTGCTATTTTCTATGTGCTATGTTAGGTACCAGTGATATAAAATTGAATAAAAATTGATTCCAGGCTTAAGGGCTCACATAGGAAAGAAAATAAGTAAACACGTGATTACAATACAACGTGATAATACAGATACGGTAGAAGACACAGAACGGTTACTATTAGCGCAAAGGAGGTAGTGCTTCTTTCTGGAAGGGCAAGCTGTGAATAAGGATATTCAAATACAAGATGTAACACAGCGTGAGTAGGGTTTTCAACTTCAGGGTGGAAAGGCATTTGGGCCAGAGGGAATGGCAAGGACTAGCAGAGAAAGATGGGATCGTGCGGTGTCCTGCACCAACTCACACAGCCTTTCCCACGTTCCGTTTTTAGCCGTGAGGTAGCTGTGTCTTCCCACTTGACAGTGAGTTCCACAAAATCAGGACCCAGTTCTGCTTCTCTTGTCTCCACTGAGTTGGTGCTCAGAATGGTTTTGAATGAATGATTTCATAAAACTCTCTACAGCCTTTCACAGTATATCATTGAAAAGAAAAATACGTGTTTTTATATTTGTAATGCTTCTCAGTATCAATCAGGTCTGCCACCCAAGGAGAGACCCCTAAAGTGAGATTCAAATAGGTCAGATCCGTCTCCTTTAACAGGTGTATCACGGAAGATGATGGTCTGCAGTTGGGCATGTATGTTTCAATAGTGGTGGTGGGATGGGTGGCTTTTGGGTGGTTGGTGGTGTGTTAGAATTAGAAACCAGCATTCAGGCTCTTTAAATTTAAAAGCCACACTTTGTCACTGACTGACGTCAGCACTCACGGCCTGGCTGAGGCACCCACTTATGACCTGAGGTGGGTGGAATGAGCAGGAAGGTAGAACAGACTAGTGGAAGTGCTGAGGAACTAAGATCATGGCTATAGAAGAAAAAAGCGTGAGTAATGTTCCACGTTCATTATCTCGTTCAAAGGGTCAGTCCTTTGTGACAACGAAATTCAGGATATGTTATGCCAGAATGGGGCTGATGGCGATTCAGGGAAAGGAAAGTTGGAGCGATTTGTGGTTGTAAGTTCAAAGGACACTACTTTCTAAAATACGGAGTGGCTTTAAAGAAATGAACTAAAACCAGACAACATAAGAAGAGCAAGTTTTTGCATGGCATTCCCAAGAAGAAATAATACACTTGTTATGCATTACAGTCTGTGCTCAAAATGCTATTTCAGCATTCTGGGTATTAAAAAAAGAAACTTATGTGGTCTTGTGGTGAACGACTGTGAAGGATTATTTAAAGTAAACTGTAGGGAAATATAAAACAAACCCAGCTAATTTATCACAACAGTGAAGATGCATAAATAAGATGTTTATGAGTAACAAGGACAGCTTACCTATTATTTCAAAAAATTTTCATTTTTAGTAGAAAATATGCTACATTTTATTTAAAGGAGAATGACCCCTATTTTTTTTTCCCCCACAGCTCTGTAGCCTCTGGTACAGCCTTCCTTATTACAATGAATATAACATGATGACTATTTTGGAAATGTTTTAATTATACAACGAGCCTCTGGGAATCGTGGCTTGAGAGAGATAATACTGCCTTAAGCCTGGGAGCTCAAGAACTCGGCAAGTGTGGCTGCCGATCAGTTGCCAATCAAAGAGGAAATGGGAGATGAGAGTGAAGACATGGCCGTGCACCCTATGATTCTTTTATTAACAGCACATAGCATTCTGTAGAAGAAAACCTCATTGTCTTTCTAACCCAGTGGTTTAATGTGTGAGTATCCTAAACAGTTTTTCATAGAAACTTCCAGGGGTTGGCTTAGCTTTTTATCTGAGTCTTGGAGTTCAGCTTTGTAGTTCTGAAATCACCATGCCATGTCAAACAAAGAGTTTCCCCTTTCCTTCTGGCCACACAGTTAGACTACATTTCTCAGCCTCCACTGCAGTTAAGCCGTGACCATCATCACAAACTGATCCCTGGTAAGTTCCCAGCTCATAAAAACTCCCCATGTGGTCCTCACCCTGCCTCTTTCCCTATGTGCCAGTTGAATAGAGAGGTCTCCCGGGATCTAGAAAGTGGTGGAGCCACAATGTGGAAGGAACCTGGTTCCTGAATGAATACAAAGGACTTCATTTCACTCTTACATTTTCAACAAGCCGCCTTTATTGTGTAAAGTCACTCAGATTTGAGGTTGTTACAGTGGTTAGCCTGTAATTTGTTCAAATACAAAATTGTTCCTGTGTCTTTTTTTTTTTTTTATAAGTTTCTGTTTCTTAGCTAAGTTTTAGCTGGCCTATATTATATTCTTCACCATAAACAAGAGGAAGTGAGCTAGGCCAAAATACATGTTTTCATTATTGAGAAATATAAGAAAGGATGGGTAGCTAAATCATATGAACACCCTTTTAAGGAAAATATTAAATATAAACAAACCACAGTTGCCTTCGTCATGTTTGGAAAAGGATAGTTGAAGAAAACAACATTGAACAATTTACATTGATTTAAAAAAAACCTGATTTGATTAAACATAGTTCAGGCTTGAAAATGTGCCATGAGTGACCTGCATCGCTGATCATAAATCCATGTCTCCTTGTGTCAAGTGGGAGACAACCAAGACTTTTCAAGCACTCTTTGGAAACTCTGTCATCATGAAAACAAATTCATGCTTCTTGGAGCAAGTTCATTTATCTTAGCTATGCCATCCTGAAAACCCCAAATAGGTTTTGGGTGCTTGGAAACATGGAGTCTTTTACACATTTGAGATGCCAACACAGTCCAAGTGTCCTTTAAGTGAATTCCACAGTGATGCAGAATAAAATGTGGCAGTCAGAAAGATGTTTGTTGAATACTCTCATTATTCACCTTCTATTGGAGAGTCACATATAAGAAAGCCCTACACCTCATCCCCCAAGACACCCATTAAAACCCATCAGGTTAGGAGGGGGAGACTTCACCAGTTAAAGAGACTGCACATGAAAATTCATAGAAAGGACAGATTTCAATACATCATCTTCAAGAAGTGATACTCTCAGAGGTTTGCCCCACTGCTCTTTTACAAAATCTTTGATTTGCTTTTGATACGCATTTGCACCCTTTCAAATGCAACCAGATCTCAGTACATATCACATTTTTAATGAGAAGAAACAAGCAGGTGTTGATGTGTTATATATAACTGCTACAATTCCAACTACATTTGTCTAATGGGTATGAATATCACTTTTCAACAATACACTCAGGAAAATGAAAAATCAAATGGAAACTTATTCCTGTGTTTGGCTTCCAGACAGGACATATTTAAGTGGTAGCTTTCATATATTTTGGAAGACTGTTGAAAAGTAGCACCATTCAGAGATTACTGAGAAGACATTAATGTGAATCAAGTTCACATTATTAATAATTTGCATATTACTTAGTAACCCATGTTTCCTTCTTGAAAGCATCTATGAGTTTGAAATATTTATTCTCTGATGTACACCAGTGGTTGGCATTTCTGTTACTGAGGTCCATGCTTATCAAAGTGATGGGTCTCTACCATGGGTGCTTCAACTGCTCTTCTTATCCAGAATTCAATGATTAGAATAAATGCACTTTTACACATGGAAGGGTTGCTATAACAATGGAGTTGTAACCTTTGCTCTCAATTGTCCAAAATTCTAACTTATACCATGCCACAACAAATTAGAGCAACACCCTCCTCATCAACAACAAAGCATTTATTAAGTGTGTAGCCTCTATAATAAAACGTTTGGGAAAAGACATAGAGGAGTTGCATAATGTGGTCCATGCACTCAAAGAAATTACAGATTATTGGAAAACATGAAAAATTCACATAAGAGTAATAACTACTAATATAGGCATCTTTTAAAATAATCAGTGCCATCCATTTACTAAGGAAGGCTTACTGACAGCAGGTCTGAGCAGACCAGAGTCATCACTCACACAGTAACGGGGCCCACCCAAGGCAAGTGCACATATCAGGCAGTAAGAGGTGATCAAGGAGGGTAAGCCCCTGGCTCCGTGGAAGTCTGAGCACTTGGAGACTGGACTTAGTCATGGAGGTTTTCTAAAACGTGCTGTTTCATGAGTTTGAGGAAATTCCCTTCTATTCCTGCTTTGCTGACTGTGTCAAGAACGGATGTTGAATTTTGTTAACTTTTTCTGCATCTGTTATGATTATCACTCACACACACACGCACACACACACTTCATTTCTTCTGGCAGTATGGTAATGTTGTATTAATTAGTGAATTTTCACATCTCCTTGCACTCTGGGAACAAAGCCCATGTGGCCATCATGTGTGTACATGTAAGTGCTGGCTTTGATCTGCTAATATTCTGTCCAGTTCTGCGTCTATGCTCTTGAGGGATCTTGATCTATACATTTTTTTTCCTACAGTGTCTTTGTCTTGTTTTGGTGTCATGGTAATACTGGCTTCATAAGCTGTGTTGGAAAATGTCCTCTCCTCCTCTACTATCTGAAAGCGTTTGTGTGAAATTGGCATCATCTTTTTCGTAAGTGATTGACAGAACTCACCAGGGAAGCTATCATTGCTTGGATTTTTTATTTTGGGAACATTTAAAATTATCAATTCAATTTGTTTAACACATATATTGCTATTTATATTTTCTGTTTATTCTAGTGTCAGCTTTGGTAATTTCTATCTTTCAAACAACTTATTTATTTCATCTAAGTCGTCAACTTTATCGGCTTAATGTTTTTATAATATTTTCTTAATATATATTTAATGAATTTAGAGTGTTCAGTGGTGTCACTTCTTTCTTTCCTAATGTTGGATTTCTTTCTCTGCAATCTGGCAGGTGCAAACATGGATGTCTTCCAGCCCTCCACGAACTCTGGGTGCTGTTCAGCTTGCAGTACCCCAAAGTTTCTTCTTCACTGAGCCTTATGGAGTTGCCCTCCGCAATTCCCGATCAGAGGCTCATGAAGATCCTTAGCAGATCCCGGGGGCTCTTTCTCTGTGTGCTCCTCCATCCTGCTCTGCATCACAAATTCTAGCCGCCTCATCCTCCCTACGTTCCAAGGTCTGTATCTTCGTATCAGTGATATGGCTGCTCCCATCGTTGATGTCCCTCCTTTGGTCCATTAGATGCTTCCAGGCTTGAAAGCCAAGGTGATTGTAGGGCTTACGTCGCTGGCCTCCCCTTTCAGGGGGTCGCAGTTCTGCACCGCCTGCTGTCCAACATCTGAAAACAGTTATTTCATACATTTTGTCCAGTTTAGCAACTGTTTGCAGTCATGGTAAGTCTGGTACCAGTTAATCTGCCATGGTCAGAACCATTAGTGTTTCATTAAAGACAGGAGAAGCTGACACAGACGTTTACCGTTTTCAGTGTACACAACTAACAAATGGGACTAAACCCCCCAGCTTTACTTTCTCCACTCTGTCATGCTGCCTCTCAACTTATTCTGAAGATGTTTATGGAACATATAGATGGAACTTTGCTAGATTTTAGAGAATCCCTCAAACTTACCTAATTGAAGTAAAATGATACTCACATAAAACAATGTAAGGCAGTGAATTACACAATCAGTGCCAGCAAACTTTAAAAGAGATGGGAGACAATATGTTTTGCAAGGAACAGAGGAAAATTATTGAATGTAATAGAAGTACAGGTGAAACAGAGAGAAAATATCCAATTCAATGGTTGACAGTGGTGAGAACTTTCTGATTTTAATACATCTTGATGTCAATCATACTGGTCTCACTGGGGCAAAGCGAAGTCATTTTTGTCTTTTTATCTTTTCTGAGACCCCCTGAAATAAGTCTATTTGAGAAATATTTAGTGTCTCCATTATAAGGCAGAGATCCTAAAAGCTCACTTATTTTAATCAGATTAGAGGCCGTCATAGTGAAAAACCAAACGTATTTTAGCTTTAGTGGACAGCTTAAAATATTTTAAAGCAACAGTTTCCATGGAGAACAATTAAGAGCACTTACAAATTTCAGTGTAATTGAATTAGTTATTTAATATTTGATTTACTTAAAGATTTATTTCATAATTTAAGGTATCTGTATATGAAGGAATAGACTTGTTAAAACAGCCAAAAAACAAACAAATCACAAAAGAGTTTACCTGTGAGATTTATTACTGTGAAGTGTCATTGTACAAGCAAGTGACATGCATATTACATAGCAGAATTCCATGAGTTTGAGGCTTTTAAATAAATACTGGCATCCCATGTATTCGTGGCTGCTGTGAAATTCACAGAAATGGGAGCATATTGGCTACTTCTCAGGTCTGTTCCACATTTCCCTAATTTGCAGATCTGCTAGGTGCTACATGTAAACTTTTTTCTTCCCCCAGCTCTTTAGTTGTTCCTAAGTGCTGGTAGTCATTTGATTGTAACTAAGAAAAGAAAGTAGTTTGTTGATCTTCAGGCACACTGACACGCAGAACTATTGATGTCTTCTTAGAATTATTATGTGCATAAGATGAGAAAGAATTGCAGAGTGAGTGCAGACAGAAGAAAGTCAAATTAGTACATGAAATGGTTTCTGGAGTGGATGTGTTGAGCATGCGTTTGCCTGTAAGCCTAAATGTTTGAGAAAGCATCTCTCACTGAATCATAATTTCTAAATTAAAGAGAGAGAAAAACTGTTGAGGATCATTTCCACCCTGACCCATGTGATACGTGCGATGGCTTCTGGTTCCTCACTCTCACTTGTTCTGAAAGTGCTAATTAAGCGTCTTGCTATGTGGAGAGAAGAAGAGTCACCTGTGGTCTTAATGGTCTGTGGTGGACGGTCAACAGCACACACGGAGATCAGACACATGTTTTCAAACATCTCTGACTAGAGCAGAAGGAAAACGGGCTCTATGTATGCATTAGTCAGGATTCTCCTGACTGCAACCTGAGAGGGCCCCTCTTTCAAACTTTACTCAACATAAAGGGCATCTCTAGGTTAGGTGTCTGGGCAGGTACTGACGCCAACTCGCAGTACCTGGGGACTCGAGGACCTACATTAGCATGGATTCTGTGCTTCTCCCTTCTGTCCGTAAGGACTTGAGAATGTGAATGACCTAAAGTCTGGTTCCTCAAAACTGATACTATTCATGTTTGGGGCCAGATCATTCTTCCTCGTGGGGGCTGTTCTGCGTATCATAAGATGTTTAGCAACATCCTTAGCCTCAACCCCATAGGTACCAGTACTGCCTCTTGCTCAAATTTAACAACCACATGTCTCCAGACATCGCTAAAGGTTCTATGGGGAAAAAAAGTTGTCACCAGTTGAGAACCATTGCCCTAGAGGGTAATAAAACACATTGCATAGATTCAAATTCTGTCTTTATCACTTTCTAGCTGTGTGAACTTGAGCAAGTTACTTCACCTCTCTGTGCTTGAATTTCCTTATCTCTCTAATGATACTTACAGCATTATCTACAAGATAAGGATACTCTGAGGAGTAAGTGAGATATACAAAGGAAAAGCTCAGAACAGTGCTTGCACTTATCCAGCATTCAAGTGATGATAGCTCTTCATACGAATAACTAGGTTCCCTTCATATGGTGAAGACATGGCTTCTGGTAGCACCCGATTCAACTGAACTAGCTTAATAATTTCAAAGGAATCAGCAGCTTTTTTCTCTCAGGGCATCAGCTGGTCCGTCTTGGGTCATGTGACTGTGTCTTGGACCAAACGCAGTGGCCAAGGTGCTGGAGTACTGTGGATGCCCGGCTTGGGTCAGACTCCAGTCCTATAGCTGAAGAGAAGAGACTTTGTTCACGGAAGTGAGATGGAAAAGCATAATGGGCAGGTGAAATCGAAAGCCACCGTCGTCCACTTCAGAGTATTAAACAAACGTGCAAAGCGGATTTCCTGCCCTGACACCTAATTCACAGGTCATGAAAACCCGTCTCCAGTCACATTTTGGTGAATTTTTAGGGGGCAGAGAGGTCAGCAAGTTATCAGATCAGACACTGTCAGGATGTGCCCAGAGAACTCAAGGCATCAGAGGCAGACCTGCTGTCCCAAAGCTGGAGGCAGGAAGAGCCCGGCGGCAGCAGAAGAAATGGACACTGCTGTTCTCTGCCAGCTTTGTAGTGAGGAAGACAAAGCTGGAATAGGACTGATCAAAGCTGCCATTCACTGAGTTCTCCCCCGGTGATAGATGCTGTATTGTATCTCAAGTAATACGACATCTCTGCATGGTTATTGATATGATCCCACTTTTAATATGAGGAGACTGAAGATTTTCTAGAAAGGATAAGTACCTTTGGCTAAGGTTCACAACCAGTATGGGATGGAGCCAGAATTCAAGTCCAAGCTAGTCCAACTTCACAGCGCCTAGTCTTCAGCCCCACACTGCCATCCCAGGGTCTGGCCAAGATGCACAGAAAAGCTAAGCTGCTAAGATTTTTGGAGGCTATGTACTTACTTAAGAAGACAGGGCTTGAGGTAGGACTTCTCTGATTGGCAGATGAGCCTAGCACATACTGCTATGTGAACTCCTCAAGTTTCACCTAGTAGGGGTGGAAGACCAGACGGGATGAGTCCTCCCTGGTAGAAATTCACTTCTCTGGCCTGATAGTTGTCTAGAGTATTTGCACTTTCAGATGTTGCCTTTTGTTTAACACCCAGCTCAATTCAGCTTCTGCCTAGGGCTAAACTGAGACAAGTGGCCACCATGGATAAAACAAATTTCAGATAATAAAATGTGCACATTTTTTTTCTGCACTTTCATTACATAAATTGTGTGTGACATGAGATTTCAGCTTCATTGGAATTGCTTTTCATGTCCCAGTTTCCTCCATTGTTTGCGATTGGATGCCACCGTTACGCCTACTAGGTAAAGTCTTAATCCAGGTAAATTGCACCGAGACCCCCGTGTTGTGTGCAACACTGTAGTGAAGGTGGGGCTACAGATAACGCTGAAGGTCCCCGGTTTCAATTCTATCTACGCAGAATAGAAATTGCTGAGTCATGTGATATTGAGCAAGTTTCTTAGTTTCACTGGTTTTTAGTTTCCCCATCTGTAAAGAGAGTTAATAGATACTTTCCTCCTAGGATTTCGAGGATCTTATAAAACACTGTTGTAAGTAGGGCTCCATACATAGCTCCTCGGGGTGTGCAAGTTTTCTTTCCTTTCCCAGCCGTTGCCATGAGGTCTCCCTCATGAAGTAAGCCAGAGTGGCTCAGCGCACAGGCATAACTGGAGTTACGCTCTACCGCTGAACTGCCCTGGGACCTGGACAAGTCACTTAATCTTATCTTTAAAATGTGAATTAATAACTGAACCTACTTCACAGGGTTATAAGATGAACAAAATGAAGTCATTATAGAAAAATGCTTATCCTGTGCCTTTTTCAAACAAGGTCAGAAAATATTGGCATTTTTACCATCCCGTGCCTTTGCCATCTGAGACCTTCTCCAGCCTGGCCCAAGCAGAGCAGGGGTGCATTCCGTGGGCAGGTTCCATCCTAGGCAGTGTGCTCTGGAGCCAGTCTGGACCAAATCAGAAAGGCTATTATCAGCCTCATGCCACCAGCTAAGTGATCTGGAATTAGTCGGAACTAATATTTTTGTATATGCCCCTATGCATTTTGATTCTTCCTTTAAATATGTGTTTTCTTTAATCTTTTTCCCTCCTAGGCTATGCCCTATGGTGCAGTGTCCCAAGGCAGGAAATCAAGACTTCCTGACCTCTTTAGCAAGCATAAGATTGACAGCTGCATTAGAGAACTAGACCTAATGGTTTAAGTTGAAGAATCCAGAGGGAAAACAAAGGGGCAAGACTGGGGCCAGGAAGCCCACCTCCTCTACCCTGGAGAAGGATGGAAAGAGAAGTACTGAAATGTGGGGAAAAGGAAAGCTATTAGATGTCACAGGTCTTGATGTCCCTCCTTTGGGCTTCAGTTTGGAGAGAGCAGATGTGTCAGAGAAGTGTAGGCATTATCGTAAGGAAAAGGGAATTCTGTCCCACCCGGGACTCTAGAATAGACCATCCTTCTGCCCTACCCTACCTTACTAACCTTTAGTGTGTCTACGTGAAAGTCAGTTTGGCTTCCCCACCTGGTCAGGCAGAGAGAAGTCCTTCAATTTCTCTTTTGTGAGCCAGTCTCATATCCTGTGTGGCATGGAAGAGTCTCCTTGTCCTCTTCAGAAGGGATTTAGAAGGCAGTTGACTTGAGGTCTGGAGAGCCTGTCATAGCACATCCTGTGCCAATAGACAGGGTAGCCTTCAGCAGAGGCTGGGGACGGGTCGTCCAGGCCTGCGGTGGTTGGAAGGTGTGTCAGATCCAAGGTAAAGGGGGAGCTGCAAGATGCTGATAAAGCCAAGGGAGGACAGGCTATGAGTCACCCTGGCCACAGCCCTCATCCACAGCTATGAAGGGCAAGAGGTGTCTCTGCATGTCCCTATGTCCCCTACCCCTTGTGATTTTTAGTTTTTAAGAAAGTCACACGATAGGGTTAGCCTACATTCAGAGTCAGCTGGGGCCCTTCAGGTAGGACTGCAAATGTTTGCATCATGAAGATGAAAAGGTACAGGAAATCAAGTCTGTCAGACGATTTATGATGGCCACACCCACTCACAGTTGGCTAGACTTTGGGCATTTGAGCTGGCTGCCCGCTGCATGCCAGTGAGATGAGCCAGCCAAGGCGTGGTATAGGACAGTCCGGTCCCGAGCCCATAGCCTGGACTTGCACACAGCCAGCAGCAAAGCAGACACTGGTGAACTGGCTGGGGGACATGAACGATTGAGACAGCTTAGTGTGATTTTAATAAATATGGAGATTTTATTTCCCTCAAAAAATAACAAAAACAGAGAAGAGAGAGAGCCACTGAAAATATCCTCCCTTCTACCAATTTGTGCCCTGAGGCTAAATTTCAGCTCTGTGCTGATATGGGCATTTTTGGTGTCTCTTTAGTTGCAAAATACTCCACAGGCATGAACTTAAGTTCTGGTCCTTATACATAAACTACCCAAGACAAATTACGTTGAAAAAGTGAAACTGACAAATGTTTACAGTTAGCTAGGCACCCTGAGACCCAGAAATAAAGGGGGAAGGCATGACGTTGACAATGAAGTCACGGTGACAGACACTGAGGCGTGAGAAGCTCAGTGGCTGCCCATGGCAGGAAGAGAGAGACTTGGACTGGACACGGTCATTGACCAACCGACAGAGACTGGAGAGGTGACCTCACACCGTGGTGGCTGGTGGGGTTTACTCTGGAGGCAGAACAGATAAAGGGTGGGACCAAGCAGTCATGGGAGCAGATCAAGCTACAAAGGATGCTATAAGTCAGAAATACAGTGCCAATTAGCCCAGCCTGACACCCCTTGCCTAATTTTCGCACTATAAATAAGCTCAGCTACCACCAAAGTAGGCAGCACCATCATGGGAAAAGTAGCAAACCCACCTCGCTTGCTTGACTAGCTTAGTAGAGGGATTTTGCAAATTGGGAGGCACAACCCTGGCCAGCTTCCAATCCCAAAAGCAGCTTGCTGATGCCACCTGATATCCTAGTCCTTGGAAGCTGAATTCTGCAATTATTTGCAGTAGCCAAGACACAGAAACAACCTAGAGGTCCTGCAATGTATTAACGGAGACGGACGATGTGGTACACACACACACACACATACACACACACACACACACACACAGGAATATTACTCAGCCACAAGAAAGAAGAGCCTGCCATTATGATAACTTAGTTGAATCTTGAGGACAATAGCTAAGTGAAGTAAGTCAGACGGAAAAAGACAGATACTGTATGATCTCACTCATATGTAGACTCTAAAAAAGAAAAACTCAGAGAAACGCAGAGTGGAGTGGTGGTTACCAAGTGTTGGGGGGTGGGGGAAATGGGGAGATATTGGTCAAAGGGTCCAAACTTCCAGTTATAACAAGATTAACAAATTCGGGGATCTAATGTACAGCACGGTAGTTGTAGGTAATAATGCTATATTATACACTTGAATGGTGCTAAGAGAGTAGATTTTAAATAGTCTCACTACACACAAAAACATGGTAACTGTGTGACCCTATAGAAGCAGTAACCAAAGCTAGGGTGGTAATGACTTTGCAGCAATATAAATGTATCAAATCAACACTTCATACACCTTAAACTTGCATGGTTATGTGTCAATTATATTTCAATAAAACTGGAAAAATATTAAAAATAGAAATTTATTTAATGTCAGACAAGTGGAAATGGTAGAACTGGTTTGGAACTTGGAATTATTTGCAGAATGTCAAGGCTTTCCTTACTCTAGGATGCAGCCTTTCCAAGACAAAAGGTTGAACCACATTGCATTATAATATGGGGGCTAACTTTTTTTATCCAAATACAGAATAGTGCCCCTGACTATGGAGTACTGTTCTATTCCATCAAAAGAATGATTTGATACAGCAATGAAAAAAAAATTATGCAAGGCCTCTTAACTTGAGAGTTCTTAACTTTGTTTGCTACGATCTTGGTTTTCCTAAAGCCCTAGAAAATGTACTTCATATGCCCAAATCACTTACAGCCTGTGGCTCGTGGCTAAGTCCAAAAAAATCAGCATTTCCAGGCTGCATAGGAGAAAAAGCAGAATGTATTGACTGAATGTTTTCTGTAGGACAGAGAAGAAAGAACAAAGAAGTTGCCACTCCCTTGTTCTGTACCAGCAGCACCCACCAGATAGAATTTGGGCTTCACAGAGAGAACTGGGGATCCAAATTCAGTAGGAACCCAGACAGAGGGGGCTGAGAATACGGGGAAATGGAAGTTCAGTGGCGGGTCTAGGATGCCACATGCAGCGTGAAAACTGCTCTGACAGTTGTGTGTGTTGGCCTGGCCGTGCAGAAAAGAGACATCTTTCCATTTCCCTGTGGGACAGATGTCAACTAGCACCATATGGCAGATGAGGTCGGAATGTATCCTTTGCCTGTTCTGAGAAAACAGCTCCAGCCGATGTCACCTTTCATATGTGTGAATGTTGGTACCCCAGGAACACGATAAGCACCTTGAGAACAGGGACCGTCTTCCACTTCTTTGTAGAAGTACCAGGCGGGCAGATCGGCGCCTTTCAGTAAGTACGGAGTGAAGGAGTTGTCCTGCAATGGTCATTCACTTGCATTTTATTGCAGCAGCTGAAGCGATATGCAGAAAAAGGAGAATAATTCTGCAACTCAGGCAATCTCTGCAGAAACCCAGCCTTATGTTATGATCTCCCTCTTCCTTGCAGATTCCCCAGCCTCTTCTCTTGTCACCACATCCACATCATCCCAGCAAACCGCCTTACCTTTCCCTCCATGCTTTGCCTTATAACCCCCTGAACCCGGGGATGTGCACATCTGTGCTTGCACCTCACCTGCTTACGCAGGTTTGTCACTAGCTGCGTTTACAGCCTGTAGATACTGCTCTGTACTCTGACTTTGGTATTTTTTCCCCAGTATATTTGATGAAACTACATGGTCCTGGCATATCCAGATGCACTGCTCTCTGCCACACATGAATGAGGACATGGAGAAAGGAGACGGAAGATGAGTGGTGGGAAAGAAGGTGAGAGAATATGATTAAACCATCAAAACAATCATTTGAGTTTAAGAGATACAGACGTTACTAAAATCTGCAGGAAAATCAAGTATTCTAACCCTTAAAGTGATGGACAGAATGCGGGGGAGTTCTGCAGTTTATGAAAACACAAAGAAATTCAGTACAACACCCAGGAGGTAGGGAGGGGAGACACAAACAAAATCTAACAGCAGAATGTGATTTTTTCAAAGGAGAGAAGGAGAATTAGCAGGATGTGATCAGAGAGAATAGATTAAGCTCAAAGAAGGTGGAGCTGAGCCTGAGTTACTGAGAGATCAAAATAATTTAAGAACAGAGAACGAGGTCCCTCGGAAGCTGCTATCCAGGTCCTGACCCTGTGACATTTCTCTTTCCATATCTCAGGCTTACTGAAACTCCAGTTGTCAGTGGTAGAGCCCCAGGGGGTTCACCACTGGGAGCGTCACCGCCACACCCAGAAGGTGTGCTTATGGTACCCTGATCATAAAGTGCCTATCAGAGCGCCCCCCGCCAGACCCACCCCTGACATTTCAGGACTGAGGTCAAGAGTACATGTGTCATGGATCTAAATAATAAATTATATCGAGCTAACAACTACTTTTACAAATATATTCTATCTTCCTACCTTGGTGAGTATACATTTATAATAACATGGAAATTCAGCTTCTAAAATGAAAATCTGGAGTCCATAGAATGCTCCGCTGGTAACATGCAGATGCTGAGAAAGCCGGTATTCCATCCCCGGGTCCCGCCTTCATGACACGAAACCTTCATTTCTAACACTGGTTTCGCTCAGCACCGCATATATGTGATCCTCACCTGCATATCCAAACTGGTTCGCATCTTATCCTTGCCAGCAGCCACCCCTCGGGGCCCAGATCTGCAGTCCCAGCAGCATAGTCCATCCGCAGCGAGATGGAGCTGGGCGGCGTTTGCACCGGCCCCGGGAAGCAGCCCTGGGGCCCGGGAACACAGTCCACAGGGGAGGGCACGCTCTCTGCTCGGGCTCACTCCCCAACCCAGGAAACGCTTTGCCCGGTGGGGAGGAGTACAGCCGGGGGAGGACCCGAGAGAAGCCTTCAAAAGCCTGCTCTCTCAGGCCTGTCTTGGAGCACTGCCCCCCTGGTCATTAACTGGAGCTTACTGGGCATTAACCTGTGGAAACCACCAGGCTGGGCTGAAAAATACGGCCGGCTGTGAAAGGGGACACAGCTAAAGTGATAAATAGTGAGAGTAGCTAAATGGTTAAATAAAAAGTAAGTAATCCTCTCTCATGCGTCACAGCTCTCCACCGGGTTCCTTGTCTCAGTAAACGGCACCACCACACCCACCCGTGACCACGGGGGACCTGGACTCACTCTAAATTTCTCCGACTCCCTTGCCGCCGTCGCGCGCCTCACCCCCTCCACGCCCCGGGTGCCTCGCCCGCAGGTTGCTGAGAGCGGCCCCGCCCCCTGGCGTGCAGGGGTGGGGGGGTGAGGGCGCAGGCGGCACAACGGCCACGCTAGACCCTCGTTAGGAACCTCTTACGTGTTTTCTTTTGGGAGTGATGGCTCTTGAAGGAAAGAGTCTTGTTGGATAAGACAGGAGTGGAGAGGCCATTCTGAACCTGTATGACCCTGTACAGGAACCTCTAAGAGGAAATAAAGGAGGCAAAGGAGGGGGTGTAGCTTTGTGGTAGAGCGCATGCCCAGCATGCGTGAGGTCCTGGGTTCAATCACCAGTGCCTCCATTAAAGTAGATAAATACATATATAAATCTAATTACCTCCCCTCTCCCCCCCCAAATTTTTTTTTAAAAAAAGGAATCAGGCTTTCATTTCTTTCGTTTATTTTTAGAGTTGTTTATTCCTAACGGAAAACAGAACCTCACTCTTCAACAAGGGCATACCAGTCTGCTTCTGCAAGGGCACAAAGAAGCTACTTTGCGTGTCTGCCTTTGTTTCTGTGCTCTCTCCTGTCACCCCTCCAAACCCTTGACTGGCTGGCCTGTTGGATTATCTTTGAGAATCTTTCACCGCCCAGGAGTCATTAAGAATCCCTTACACAGCAGTGTCCATAGCTCAGGAAGCATAGCCCTGCACAAGCCGGGAGGAGCAGGCTTCTAACTTGGCTGCACGGAGAAGTGAGAATCCGAGTGTGCTGTCAGTGTACCACGTGGGAGGTTCTAAGTCGGCCCTGATTGTGTACTCAGCTGCCCAGCTCTCAGTACAGGTCTTGTGGGCAGTGCGGAACCTCAGCTGTTCACATCCATCCTCTGAAACTTCAAAGCACTTGGCCCAGATGAGCCAACGAAATCTGATGTAGATATGTATTTATTTTTATTTTATGCTCCTCATGTCCATGCAGTTGGAACACACTGTAAATTAGGTGGTACAGCGCTGTAGTTTGGTTAGCTGCAATGGTTCAGAAATGTAGCTTTAGTTTGTTATGAGATAATAGCTGCTTTGCCTTGTCGTGACAGTAGCGATAAAGTAAAGTTACTACAACATAAAATGTGGTAGCCACCCCAAACCACAGAAGCACAGCCACAAATCAGAGGCAGCCCAACTCTGAGGACTTTATGCACTGAAGTGACCACGGTCTCCGTCTCCAAGCATGATCACAGGGAACCCTGTGAGAGCCAGCAGTCTTATGTGGGTCGTATTTGTTGAAGGTCAAATCATGTTCCCCCAAAGCATGGGGTAAAATTCTATTGGGACATAGAAAAAAATTTCGTGCCATTTACATCACATAAAGAGAGACTTCTCTGAGCCCAAGCTGGTAGCCAGAGCTGCCTGGACAAGTATGAAGAACAAGTATAGTGACCAAGGTCTCAAGGAACCAGTTTCGTGAGAATAATGTCTGAGGAAATGCTCTTCTGTACGGATGCCCGGGAGAAAGCCTGAGATGAAGAGGAAGGCGTCATATTTATGTCAGGCACTGGTCCTGATCTGGGCCCTACCCAGGCACGCCTGTACCCAGTGAAGGATGCCATAGACAAAGGTTGAAGTTTTTTTTTTTAAGGAACTGTCAATGAGGGGGTTACCACACCAACCAGTTTAATGTCCTGGTGATAAAATGTGCCATGGAGTAGAGAAGGGACACGTTTTCACTGGGGGACGCCCGAGAGTGAGGACTGTAGGGGGCGTGACACCGCCTTGCCTCCCGACAACTCCTGATAACTTCAGACGTCGCAGGAGGGAGGCAGGGCCCTCGGCCCTGGCTTCCACTTTCTTATCACTCGTGGCTGCAGCCCCGATGGCAAAGCACCATCATCAAAGGCTTGAAGTTGGGCCAACATCAACAAGAAAAGTAAGAGAAAATTCATGAGCTCATGTGAAACGGCCCAGGGAAGTCAGTAAATACTGGTGGGGGCAAGGAGGGAGGGACATACGTGTGCCTCTAGCAGAGTGTTTAGTTCCCAAGGTTAAGCAAATGCCAGAAGAATCTGGGCCATTTCTGTGAATGTAACCCTGTCTTTAGCGGAAGTTAACAAAGCCAAGACAGCATGACTGACCGATGGCAAAGGCTTCAGCTTGATACTAACAGCTAAAATTATTGAGTATTTACTAGGTGCTAGAGATTGCTTTATGCACTTTTTATGTATTATTTCATTTTTGCCGTAGCCCTATAAAATAACTCCCAAACCGTGAACTCCATTTCTCAGATGAGAGATTTATAGCACGTTCGTCCCACCCAGGGTCATAAACACTAGGTGGCCGGTCAGAGCTGGGAACTAGACTCGTGCACTCTGACTGTCCAGCTGCGCTCCTGCCTGTTACTGATTCCTCCCTTATTCACGCTATACCGAGGACCACTTTCTGTTTAGCGTTTCAGAGTGATGTTTCTCCACCAGGCACTTTTCCCTGGGCCCTGGAATACCCGCGAACACATCTGTATCATTAAACCTATGTAGACACATAACACCATGCAAAATATAGAACAACGAGCACCTCTTCAGACACACGCACATCACAGGAAAACAACTTCCTGAGCCCACAGTGGAGTCAAATTCCTGTTAATTTGGCGGAAAAGGACACATGTTCTAAGAAACACTAATTAGGGCCCAGAGGGGGAAAAAGAAAGTTACGTTTTGTGCACAGTGACCCATTGTGAAGCCACTCAGTTTTCTAAGAATTCCATTTTAACTTAGGCCCAATGGGCGCTTCCCAAGGGCCATGGAAACAGCTTCTGAGTGTTCAGATAGCTTGCACTTGAAAGGCATGCAACCAGGTACATAAAATTCACGGGGCTGGAGAAGATGGCTCAACTTTGTTTATAGACTTTCTGATTTTTTTTTTTTTTAGTTGGTTAAAAAGCTGACAGACTGTATTACAGCTAACATTCCCATATTGATTATACCATTTCTGAGGCTGGCCTTTCTGTGACAGGAGCAGCATAATTAGTTTTTTCCTTGTTAAATATTTGTAAATCATTCGTACTTTTATGGGGTACATAACCTGGCTGATACCCTTCAAATAATCTTCTTGTTACTTGTTTAAATGAGAAATATCTCCTAGAGTGCAGTGTCACTTTTGTCCTTCAGCGAGACAACAGCATAAGGACTTCCTTGGCTTGCAGAATACAAAAGGGCGCCCGGGCCTGGGTTATAGAAAGTAGGTCTGTAAGAGGCTTTAACCCGACAGACTGAAGACCATCCACGGATGCCTTTCACCCTGCTTACGCCATTGGGAAGCAGATAGGCTGGGGAAAAAAAATTGTTTTTTATTTTTTTGCTTTTTGTTTACATTTGTTTATTTTAAGCTAGTGGGAGCCACAAGTGTCGATTTCAATCATTAAAAAGCACTGATTTGGGGTTCAGAGTAGAACAAGTATGAATACGACCTACGATGACATCATATGGTGATCAGAAAGCGTGCATTTCAAGGGACAACTCTGAAATGTGACTTTTTCTTTATCATGTCCATGGAGAATTGCTGCCTCAAAAAAGGCAGGGTAGACAGCCATCCAAATATTCCAGCAATGCTACTGTTACTAAAAGGCTCTGGGAAATCCTCTTTGGTTGTGGATGTCTCAGTCTAATAACACACCCCTTTGAATAACATTAATGACCATAAATCTTTTCTTTTTCTTTTAGAAGTTGGAGCGAATTTGCTTCTGATTAAAGAACAAAAGTCACTTGAATACAAATCTGATAGATGAGTTGCATTTTAAGAAAAACTGTGTATGTTGATATAACATACAGAAAATAGCAAGGTATAAATCTAAAGTAGGAGAAGGACTGTGTATGGTGATTCATAAACAAGCCAAAGGTCTGTACAAGAGCAGTGGCCCCGGAACAGGCACATACCCTGAGCGCCAGCTCCCTGTCTGGAGGTGGCAGAAACCCAGACAGAGCAATTCAAGTAAAAATTATAAGAAGACACAATAGTTCACAAAACCTTAGGTCAGGCAGTCAAGTTGGGCCCCATGAGAGAACACAGTCATAAATTAGACAGCCACAAGAAAGGGAGATGGCTTGTTTCCTTTTCTGAGACCTCTGGATCCCATCAGTGCACGTCGTGGTGCCTCTTCTTCAATCTGTCTCTGCCGTTGGGCTGGCTACTTCTGCAAGAATGCAACTCAGAGAGCTAGCTGCGGCTAAGCTGAGACTAGCACGACCATGTGAGCGGGAGAGCGAAGCTGCTGGGTTTACACGGGCATGCTGCGGGATGCAGGCAGACATCGTGCAGTAGAGAGCAGAGGAGGCTAGGTGTCTGTGCCTGGCCCGAGGGAATCGACAGACGTAAGCTCACTGTTTGGTTACTTGTGAGTACCCAAGATGACTTACTCTTGAGCCAGAAGCTACTGTTTAAATGTCTGTGAAGGAAAGACACATTTGGACTAGATTTTGAATGCTTTGCATCCAGATGATGGCTGCAGAGAAGCCAGTTCATCCGGGTGTCTGCCTGATAGGTAAAGACAAAATTTTAGGTATCTCAATGGAGAAAAAAAATGAGCCATCATAAAAGTTGGCTTATGCCATCCAGTCCCTTCGATCTTTTTTGCATCACAGGGAAATCAATCTGTATCAATTATCATAGCTGCACTAAATGGTTTTCCCTGTGTGTGAACACACTCACACACACATGCACCCACACACACACACTCACACACACATGCACCCACACACACACTCACACAACGCTAAGACAATACAAACTTATATTTATAGTAGTAAATATAATAATAAAATATAAAATATAATAGTAATCCAGAAGTGTAAAACATTTTGTTTCATATGGTAACTGTATAAGACAGAGCAGTATTTGGTTGAAACATCTGAAATTGTTATTTTTGTTGGTCAAAAGCAGCCAAATATTGTCAATTTTGTGTCTTTTGACCTAATACTAGTGTAACCATTTAACACACAAGGCAACCCACTCATGTGGTGTTAAGCAACCAGCTTGAGCTTTCCTGGTTCCCAAATGCTTGCGGTGGAGCCAGAATCCAAGTCTTGTGACCCTTATCTCAGTGTCATTTCCACCACAACATTAGATACAAGGAAAAAGCAGACCCGTATGTAATACAAACCAAACTGAAGCATCTTGTCTATGTTTGTTTTGTGATCAATTTACTGTAGATACAGAGAATGAGAAAAACTTCAAGAAATATGCTTTAAATGCTCTCCATTTATTTTCTACAACGTTATGCATTTTTTTCCAAAGGAGCCAAGTGCAAAGAATCAAGTCATTTATGCTGTGAAAAAATTACATATTCAGGTTTTCAAATTAGTTATGAGTAAATTATTTTCACCTCTGCTGTTTAGGGTTCAGGGAGCTGAAAAAAAGCAAAAAGAATGATGTCTGAATAAATGAAAAAATAGAATTTTATGTTATGAAAACTATTTCTCTACACCTCTTCTTTTTCTCTTTTTGAAAGAAGTAAGTCAAAGTCTCTGCATTTTGAGAAAGACAGAAACGTATCTTTTGTTTCTGATATAGTCTTCCTAAATAATGTCTGAATTGGAATTCAAATCAATAAGCCAGTCTCTCTTCTGATTATACTAATTTTTTTTTAAAATACAGATGTGTTTCAAATGAGTAAATCATATATAACTGGTTAGACTTTTTTCTTTAATGCTACAGGGGATTCGAGCATATTATTATACATGCAATGTTTTCCCAAGATTTAGCAAATGAGTATCAAACATGAAAATACAGTTTAACAACTTAAACTAAAAGAAATGTACATCATTAATTTAAAATCAATTAGCTGGCTGCGTCCCAGCAAACAGCACTAGTTAAGTGCCTCAAGTGTGTGGTGGGGATTCCACGGGTCCAGCGGGCCCCTGATCTCACTGAGCAGCTCAGCAGTTGTTTTGTTGCCCTGGAAGACAGATCCTTTCTCCCCACGCTGCACTCACAGCTTCGCAGGGCACGGGGAAGATGGCACCGATTTGTTTCCCCATGAATGCTTTTTTGAGAGGAGAGAGGCCTCTGTGCTTCAATATTTTCCCCTTGGACAGAGACTTGGGGCAGGGGGTTGGGGGGGGTGGGGACTCCTGTGTCATTTTACTGTTTTTATCCCTCTAGCTATTTGAGAAGATTCTTCTTCTACCTTCCAAGTTTAAATAAAAAAAAAAAAAGAATTTTTCCACACTATTACTCATTATTATTTCCAGATAAAAACAGATTATCCAAAAAATTCAGGATGGAAAGTAATCTCAAGAACTGTCCTCTGACTGCAGGTCTATTTCATCTGAAACCTGGGGGATTCAGTCATAGGGGAGACTTTCTGGGCGAGAATCAGAAAAATAGCTCCCTGTGTGTGCTCTTCCATACCACTGAGATTCCCCCTAAACACACACACTCACACACACATGCACTCACACACACACACCACAAACACACTCACACATACACACTCACACACACATGCACTCACACACATGCACACACACGCACACGCACCCACACACACACACTCACCCACCCACACACACACTCACACACACACACTCACACACATTTTATGTTATCGGTCCATGATTGTGTAAGGTTGTCCACGCTGAGTGAAAACAATGCATCTACAATAATCCTTTGTCAACACCCATATTCTTGGAATGACACCCTTCATTGATTATCTTTTTTATCTGTTATGATCCAATTTTCTCTTTCAATAAAGTCACTGCTTAGCCTTGATTTCACAGATGAGAAATGGAATATAAAAAGCCACGAATTAGTAGCTAGGTCAGTGGCAATTACTGCATCATAGTAATAGCCCAACGCTACCAAAACCCCAAAACTCAGTGTCTTAGCACATTAAGCACTTATTGTTGCTCACAAATCTCCACGTCAGCTACGTAGTTCTGGTCTCCGCTGGGCTTCCTCTTGTCAGCCGTGGGTCGGGTGGTCAGCTCTGCTGGTCAGGGTGGAATTTCTCGTGTATGTAGAGGTCAGCTGAGGGCTGGTTGGTCTAGGATGACCCCACTATTTTGTCTGATGGTTGGCTGAGTTTTGACTAGGACAACAAAGGTGACTGGTCCATCACTAGCATCCAGTAGGCTAGCCCATGCTCATTCACATGGTGATGACGGGGGTCCGAGAGAGTGAGTGGAGGTTCAAAGACTTTTGGAGATTTAGCCTCAATCTGGCACACCATCACCTCCACTCGATTCCACCAGCAGGAGCAACTCACAGCATTAGACCTGATTCAAGGGTAGAGGAAAGAGACTTCCTGTTTCAATGGGAGAAGCCACAGAGTCACATTGCGAAGGGTGAGGATACAAGGAGGTGTGAACCTTTGTGGCCATTTAAAAAATCATTATATCACAATGACTTATACAAGGGTGTTTCCAGAATATGCTCCATGAAACACTGGTCCCAATGGCTATTAGTTAGTTAGTGGTTTGCAACACAAGATACACACACACACATGTATAAAGGGGGTAGGGTGGATTTCCATGGCCAAATACAATTGGAAAACTGCATTAATCTGTGATTCCTAGAAATGAGCTTACAGGGATAGTGGCTCCAACTCTTTCTGCAACTCCCCAGGGGTTCAGAAACTCCTTCTCCTCCCAGCAGCAGGGGTTGCCCTGAGGTACCATTTCCCAAAGGCTCCTCGAATCTCCAGATACCAGGCAACTAAAATTTCCAGCAATCCCCCAATGGCTGATGTCCAAGTTCACACGGCTGGATGTCTGGGCCCAGTTCTCCTCATTGAAGGCTCTTCTGATGCTTCCCTCATACAAAGGGAGAGCAACAGGGTGGCAGATTCCTTTACAGGAATACAGCCCCGCTGCATATCCAGCTGTGACCAGCCCCAGCCTTCCGCTCTCACATCTTCACAGGGCTCTGCAAGAACGGGGCCGCACACCTGCTGAGATCCAGCACCCAGCGACATTTGCTGGTGTTTGCACGCAGGCCGGTGCATGAGCGGGTCAAACACAAATTCGCAGGATTCTTTGATTCTTTACTGTAGAACCTGGTGCCTTTGGTGACTGACTCTCCAATCGACAGAGTATACAATGTCCCAAGCTGTTTTGACCATGGAAACTTTGTTCGAGGAGCATCTTGCAGAACTGGTGTTATACAGAATGCACGTTAGGGAATCATGTCTCACCTAAAGGATATAGTTCAGTAAAATAAATAACATCAACAATGCAAATTCATAAAAATGCTCGTTGTTTATTTTCTCATGTATGCATATTCGACTTTCAATCCCTGCAGACAAACTTCTGACAGCCAAAATAAGCAACTACACAGAAGCGACTGGAAAAGAATAAATAAGTTGAAGTTAAAAAAGGACAAGACCAAGAAGGAAAAAGTTGCGGCTGTCAGGTAAAATGGCCCAGTGCCTGTTTCATGTTAGGCACCCCACAAAAAGTGCATTGAGGCAGAATATGAACACGAAATTAAATTTGCACGAGTAAACAAAGAAAAGTAATAATGCATTATTCACTCAGCAAATCTTACTTATGCCTCTACTGTGTGTCAGTCACCGAGTTACTGAGGACACACAATGAAGAAAACAGAGCCCTTGTCCTCAAAAGGCTTACACTCCAGAGCAGATGTAATCCGAGCAGCGCCCACAAGCCAACTCCTGCTGGCCACCTGTTTTGGCAAATAAAGCTTAGTAAAGCCCAGCCATGCTCACTGGTTTCTGCGTGGTCGATGGCCACTTTGCTGCCCCAAAGCCAGAATAGTGTGCTTGCTACAAAGACTGTATGGTTTCAAGCCTAAAATATTTACTGTCTCATCTTTTCCACACACACAAAAATGTGCTGACTGCTCATAGACTCTTGGACCATCTCTGACTGCCCCAGTTCCATCTTCTTTCTCTTAGAAAATGCTTTTTCTTCCCCTTATGGTTTCCATTACTTCTTCTACAGGAGTGGCTCTGTAATCTCTATCCCCAGTCACAGGCACTGGGGGTGTGTCTGGAATTTCTCAGTCCGTCCTCTGAGACCCTGTGCCTCCTCTGCACGTCACTCTGTCCAGGTCAGAGTTGCCCTGCAGATCAGAGAGAAACACAAAATGTGACCATTCAGATTTGAGGTGCTGATAGAATACTTCAGTATTCTTCTAATACTACCTTGATTTACTTTGGAAATTCTCAAAATGCTTCACTGCAAGTAGTTTCTTTACTTTAATATACCGGGAGAAACTAAAAAAAAAAAAATCATTGCTACTCTCACTGTCCACGTGTGAAAGCAGATAGGAGGCAGTTAAGGGATTCACAGAAGGAGCTTGTTTCCCTGAAGGTGAAAGTTCCTACTAAGCCTGAGCCACAAGGCTGCTCCATCAGTATTTCCCATGCGAGATCTAGACTCCCACTGAACTGGTCTTCCATGAATTTCCTCCTGCAGGCCCTAATTTCAATCTCGTTCTTCCCTTCCCCAGGTGGTGCATGGCGAGAGGCGCTGGCTATACGCAGCACTATTATTATTAGGTGAAAAAATAATGGTGCAGAAGTCAGTGTTACTTTCCCCCCAGAACTGCCCCGGAGGGTGGCTGCCCGTGTGTCTCCCTGCGCCTCCATCGTGGTCCACTTCCTTGCTCCTTCTGTGCCCACTGCTGAGGCTGTTCCTGTCCTTGTGTAAAGGTGACAGGGGTAAATGCAGGCAGCTCTGGACTGAGTGGAAAGTCTCTGAGTCTGCTCTTTGTCGTCAACAAAAGCACTTCCTAAAGGAAAAGGTGACTTCTCTCTCCTAGTTCTGAAAAGCAAATTTCCAGGAATGTGGAGACTTTGGGAGTAGAAGAGATTTTCATAAAAGAAATAAAAGCAGGCCAATTTTTCCTCCCAGGGCGGCTGGAGCTCAGCTGCCGTGTAGCTCTGAAACTCCGCTCACTCACTCTGTCCTCCATGTATTGTATTTCAATAAAAACTTAATAAACAGAATATTAAAGATTTGAAGAATTATACAAAGTATTCAATTTCTAACCCTGCCATTTATTTTATTTTTATGAGATATCAGGACCAGTTTAATAAGTATAATAAACATAAACTCTGACATTTATAACACTATTCACCAGATTAATACCAGATAATATTTTCTAGAAGTGCCATTTTAATAGGAATAAATGGATAAACAGATATGTCTCAGACTTACTCTACCAAGATTGCAGAAGCTCAATTTTTGAAAGCAAATTAAGGGCCAAAATCAATATTTTCCCCATTAATTCCACATTCACTGAAAGAGTTTTACTAGTAGAAGACAGCAAAAAAATGCCCGTATCGGGCCAGCCAATGCTGCCTTTGATGCATATTAAAAAGCGAGTTCTTCCCACTCTATGAGTCTTAACCGATGGCTCTGGGCTCGCTCCTGTAGGTCTCTTTACCCCTTGCACATGAGCATGAGCATAGTTCATGGTTAATAGTATTAGATTCATCTGGGACAGGGTACAGTATGATGTATTTTATTATTAATTTCTAATTTATCACTCCCCACTGTCCTCTTTCTTCGTATCTCCTGGTTAAGCTCTTCCGAGATGTTGATGACTTCAAAGAAGACCCGAAGACATAAAAATCAAGAGAAACGGGCCCTTCTTAGGCCCTAAAGAAGAGTCAAGAGGGTAGTATCCAGGAAATTGAACCACTTTACGTAATGGCCACATGCTGTCACACTGCAGAGAATGCACAGTTCAACAACTTGTAAGTTACTCAGATATAAATATTAAAAAAAAAAACCCTAAACCTTAGTATTATTGATGAATAATCCCAAAACCATGGTAAGATATCAAATTAACACATAAAATTTCAAACATAAATTAAAAACTTTGATCGATATCAGGTGTTGACGAGGGTATGTGGAAACGGATTCCTCTACAATGCTGGTAGGAGTTAAAACTGTGATGGAAACTTTGGAGATCAGTTTTGCAGCACTGGTCATTATTTAAAATACACATATGCTCCAGCACAGCAAATCCATTTTTCACCACCTAATTTAGAGAAACTTTGGTACATGATCACAAGGAGTCACATGCATGGATGTTCACTGTGATTTGCGATAGCTGAAGTCTGAATCAGCCTAAGTGTCTACCAGTAGACTTTGACGGAATGTGGTACAACAACTGTGAACTATGATATGTTTCATATATTTTAATATGGAAAGATCTAGAAGATTTTCTCTTCAGTGAAGAAGCAAGTTTCACATTGTACATTTAGTATGATGCTACTTATGTAAACATACACACGTCATGCATATGCACATGTTAAGCTATGCTCTCTGCTTTGTACTGGTATTTATGTATTTATATAAATAACAGAAAATAGTTTGATATTCTCACCAAATTGATAACAGACCTTCTCTTGCTTTGATAGGGGAGAAAGAAACTAAGACTCTTTAAAAGGAGGATGTATTTGTGTAATATTTTCTTGTTTAAAAAAATAAATGTTATATATATATATATATATATATATACACACTCTGCAATTCCGGCAAGTGGATAAATATTCAGAGTGTGGTGATGGGAAAATTAGTATTAACTAAGCAGCTATTATGTGGTAGGTATTCTATAAATTAAAATATGCTATTGTGATAGGCAGAATTATAAGATGGTCCCCATGACTCCTAACCCTTGGTATACACACACAAACACTAACATAGGTACTGCTGAGAAGGGATTTTTCAGATGTGATTAAAGACCCAAATCAATTAACCTTAAGATAGGGAGATTATCTGGGTGACTCTGAACTAATCACATCAATCCTTTGAAAGTAGAATGTTTGTTCTGATTGGTCACAGAAGAGGAAATCCGAGATTCAAAACACAGGAAGACTGCAATGCACTGTTGCTGGCTTAGAGATGGAAGGGGCCACATGGCAAAGAATTCAGGTGGCCTCTAGGAGCTAAGAGTGGCCAGCAAGGAAAAGGGGCATCTCAGTCTTACAAACTCAAGGAAATTGATTCTCCCAACAACAAGCTTGGAGGAGGACCCTTTATCCCAAATGATAACTGACACCTTGATTTCAGCTCACTGAGACCCTAAGTAGAGAATCCAGCCAGGGCAAGCCTGTTTTTTTGTTTTTGTTTTTGTTTTTGATTTTGTTTTTGTTTTGTTGTTGTTTTTGTTTTGCCGTATAAGATAACTCACAGGATCCATGGAATAAGACATGGGTGTCTGGGCAGAGGTACATTTTTCAGCTGACCACAAATGCTTATTGAACATTGATACTATACAAGACAGATTATCATCCTCACCTTAACTGAAGCAAAATCTCTGCAGGGCTTTGGAGAAAATAAAACTCACTCCCACTTGAGAATAATACAAGTTGTCAAAGAAAGGGAAGTGTAGACTATGCTCTAAGAATAGGCGTGGATTTAAAGGCAGGAGCAGAATAGAGGGAAATTCCTAACTAATGAAAGATTTGGACGGAAGCTATAGAAGGGATAAGCTTGGCGGGTAGCATTGGGTTAGAACCTTGGGTTCTAAAACCAGAGATACCTGAGTTTGAATCCTCACTTTGCCTTTTTCCAGCTGTGTGTCTTTGATCTCCTTGTCTCTCAAATTTTTCATATTCATAATGGGTGTACTAGCATCTGACTCATAGAGGTTTGGTTTTGTTACGACGTTTAAGGTAGAACTTAGAGCGATATTTGCATATGGTAAAATATAGGTTGTTATTGTCCCTCCTAAATGTCTAATATTTCCTTATTGCTTATGCTTATTGATTCATTGCCTCAAACCCTTTGAGAAGTAGGTAGAGGTGCAAGTCTTACATGAGTTACTAGGAGGGACTAAAGTTTCTGAAAGGAATCATTTTCTTTACTATTTGCAGTCCAAGCCCTGTAGAGCCCTAAGATAACATTGTAATGATAAAACTCCACTACGGTATTTTTAGCTGTAGACACTTCCAGTAAGGAGGGGTAAGCATTGTAGATGTGTTAAGTTAAGGGTCTTTATGAGACGGGGAGATTACCCTGGATTATCCAGGTGAACCCTAAAGGTAATCACGTTTTCTTGTGAGAAGGAGGCAGAGGGAGATTACACACACACACACACACACACACACACACACACACACAGAGACAAGTGGAGAAATCAGTGTGACAGTGGAGGCAGAAGTCAAAGTGATGCAGCCACAAGCCAAGGAATACTGGCGAGCTCAAGAAGCTGAAAGAGGCAAGGGACAGATTTCTCCTAGAGTCTACAGGGGGAGCATAGCCTGTGATTTAGGTCCAGTAACATAGATTTTGGATTTCTGGCCTCCAGAACTATGAGGCAGTAGATTAATGTTGCTTTAACCCCTTCAGATTGGGCTTATTTTTTTCAGCAGCTGGAGGAAACTAATACAGAATGATACAATTCAAAAATTTTTAAATAATGTATTCAAATCAATTAAGTAAGTATTTTTCACGTTTAAACTGGATCATTCTTTGGGCACAGAATCCTGAATAATGAAGCTATATTATAAAGAATGCCTCCTTATTATTCATTTGGCTGATTGTAGCAAAAAGTTGGGATTTAATCATAGGATATTATGAAAGGAAAAAAATCTATGAGCATATATAACTTCAGTTCAACTTTCTGTTTGCAGTTAAGGAACATGTTGCTATCTGCTACTAAAGTAGAAACAAAAAATTCAAACAAAACAAAAATGTTATCTTTTATTTTACTGATCCAATAAATGGGTATATGAGCTTGCTTCAAGGTTAAGAGGTTAGTGTCATTTCTTACCAAAAATATCTCTATCTTTTTTTATTCCTTCTGGTAGAAAAATAAAACAAACAATGTTATAAATCCCAAAGGTCCATCCATCTAAAAGTATTACATTTAAAAAGACCAGCACTTTCAGAGGAAGACTAATGCTCTTTATTCTCAAGTCCTGAGATTTACTCCAGAGGACTTCTCGTATTTCTTAAATCCTTAATAACTGAAATATCTTCAGCTGTTCTCTAAGTTACGTGTAAGATCTCTGTAGCTTAAAAAAAAAGAAAGTCATTTTATGAGACTTTGATCAATACAAAATTAATATTGCAGGGACGATGAAACACTGGAGTGAGTTGATAATAAAAAACTTCAATACACCCTGTAAGTGCCGCCAAAATAAGCAGGAAGTTACTTTTCGTTTGAGCCGTCAGATTTCTCTTCTGTCTGCAAACAGATCAAAATTCAGGACATTTCACTACTGGAGAATCTCTAATGAGTGGTTAGTAAAATACCCACCTTTCTGACTGCCACTGGATATCAAAAAATTACTCACTTCTGACTCAGTAATTACCCACCAAAAATTTAGATCAAGTGGTCGTCACGTCACCCAAATTAGTACCTGACAAGGAGCGCTTTTGGCAAGGTTGGCAGCTGGGAAACAGGAAGTGAGTTGCAAAACATTACTAAAACTTGAAAATAACAGCCTTGAAGGTGTGTGATCTACCATTCGAATACTCTAAACTACTACAGAGAGAAAAATCACGCCTGGGCAGAGGGGACACTCGTGGAGCCAGTGGAGGAGGTGAAGCAAAGGAACTGTCACCCCATCTCCGCTCACCCGAAGGGCCACAGCCAGTTCCCCGCCGGCCACTATTATTATTACCACTGTCTTTCCAAATGTGGCAAAGACTTGTAATGGGATTTGGAAGGAGGTAGAAGTTCCAGGTGTCTGTTAACAACTGCTCGGAGGACCACAACTATGCTCTGAAACACTCTAGCTGGTGGTTATGTTCCTTCTGAAGCTGGAGACAGTCTGGAGTTGTGATTCCTTCGTAGCCCAACAAGGATGGCAGGAGGCTGACCTTGGAATCTGGTCTGGCACCTCTTCACCTTTGAGGAGATCTGGCAGGGACCAACAAGCTCCGCTTGTCTCGAGTCTCCGTGCCGAGTGTCACCTGGAAGTGGATGAAGAACCCTCAGGAGAATTGAGTGGCTTCTTAATATTTTGACTTTAAATTAGCCTAACTGGGTCACTGAAATTCAATTTTGGGGTTTGAACATTAATTTTGGTAAGATGATTGCAGTGTTCACTCACCACTCAGTCCTATCATTCAACTTGAGGGTTACAAATACAGGCTTTCAAGGTGCAGTGAAAGTTCTGAGTTATACTGTCATTTATTTTTCTGTTGATCCATATGTAGTGTGTGATCAAAAACACCAACCACAAAACACTGTTCATAAAGGACTGCTCTTGCCATTCAGAAGGCTTCACCCAAATGGCCTTTTGTTAGAAGATTTAAAAAGTAGCACATTCAAACCAGATCAGAAATCATCAAATTGTAGCCCATGGGCTAAATCCAGCCTGGTCCACTTGCCTACATGTTGTCTGCAGCTACTTTCCTTGTTACGATGGCTGCAAATCTGAGGAGATGCAACAGAGACCACAAAGCAGAAAATATTTACTCTCTCGCAAACAAAATTGCGACCTGGATAAATTGCACTGGATAATGGCCTGGATATTATGTGAATTGAAGTCTTTACCACGGGATTATTCTCTGGTCTCTATACCATTGTTGTCTGGGACTCTCCTGACCGTATTTAAGACCCTCTATGACCAGGTGCCCTGTCCCATTACACGACACTGGTGTGCCAGTCTTGGCCTGTACTGTGCTCCCCAAACAAACTACACACATTTGCATTTGAATATTGCTGCTGGGCACCAGGGAGACAATGTCTATTAAGATTTGGTTCCTACCTGGAAAGCACGTGCTATCCAGCAGAAGCTCTTCACCTAGAAAGCACAGTGCCTGCGTCACCGTCAGTGTCACCCGTATGTGTCCCTTACAGGTAGTTGAACTGAACTGAACTGAAAGAAAATAGAAGAGAACCGTTGACGTAAGTGTGCATTATGCTCCCACCCTGGCATCCCCTCCAAATCAGACCAAAGGTCTTCACACCACAGACTTGCAAAAGAAACTCCTTGGTAAATCCCTGAGAAGTTTACTTAACAGCATTTTCTAAGATCAAGTCACACAGAAAAATTAATCTACATTAACTGTGACATTTTACTAAGTTACTATTTCTATGTAGGTCTTAGAAAACGTTCTGTCTGTCTTTGGAAGTGAGAAGGGGGAGAGGGAGAGAGGAATATAGGACTGACATTCCGGACATTAAGGATCGCTTTGTTTGGGTCATGGATAATTATTTGCACCATGTCAGAGATTCCATCATGATATTTCTTGATCTAGTCGCATTATTGGTGCGGCATCTTTCTCCTGAGGTGATACTTGGGGGTCCATTTATGAAATTGTGTTTAAATGAAGGCTAATTAATTGTAAAAGGACCTCTTGGCAAAGATTGCTCAAATTAAATAATAATTACCAAATACCCTCTTCACTTTATGCTATGTAGACTCAGCCTCTAAGTTTCACCAAGCTCTTAACAAGTCAGTCTTGGCTCGTAATTACTCAATAATCTCTTCCTTCCATGATATAAACCCCTCAGGTTTTTCACTGCTTCTTTAAAAAAAAAAAAAAGAATTTCACCTTTGATTTCCATCTAGACTTGTATCACGTAAGGACTGAAGGCATTTTTAGTTCAATGACTCATGTGAAATACTCCAACACTAACTGCATGAAGAAAAGCACTGGTGCTGCTCTCAGGTACTCAAAAGATATTGTTACTGTTATGTTTGGTTTCAAACTGGGATCCTAGACCCTTCTGGCACTGAGACTTGAATGCCCTTACCCACTGTGACTATTATGGAATATTTTAAAAAAAAATGTGTCTGCTAAGCATTAGGTAGAAAGGAGGCATTTCCAGTGACTTCTTATGAAAATGTACATGTTACTTTGGATCTGTTCTAGAAGCAAAGTCCTTGTCCTTGGGACAAGTGTCATAATCATCACCATGTCTAACTGTACCGGGTGCAAAGTAGTTTGCTGGCCTTCGTGGCAAACCTGTGTAGCATCCGTCTCACTTGTCTACGTGCGAAGGGGAGTTATAGCAAGATGATTTCTTAAACGCTTAGAAAAAGACAGAACCAACTCCGAGAACTCATCAAAATATACTTAACTTGAAGCTTAAATAAAAGTTTCACAAGCAGAGGGTGAGGTGGGGGGTGCGGCGTGAGCAACAAGTCTCCAGCTGTGTAAATAATGACTAGATTGAGATGGGGTTACGAGGGGAGTCCTCATGATGGAACCAGTGTCTTTAGAAGAAGAGACATCAGAGAGCCTGCCCTCTCTCACAGCCTCTTGTCTGCCACGTAAGGACCCAGCAAGAAGGCGGCCCTCTCCACACCAGGGAGGGAGCTCTCACGGGAACGGGACCACATTGGCAGCCTGTTCCTCCAGAACAGGAGGAAATAAATTCCCGGTTTTTAAACCACGCAGTCTATGATATTTTGTTATTGCAGCTCTAGCCGTGCAAGATGCCTGGCATCCCGGGGATTTTCACATTTTTATTGAGGACACATTTAAAGGACACATCGGAAGGGGCGGCCTGAGTCTGATGCCTTGATTAAAACACAAACAGACCCTGAGTGGCTCCTCTTCCACTTATCGCCAAGATACAGTCTGGCACAGCAGTTTCGTTTGAGAGGCAGTATTGGCCTGTGCCTGTCAACGAACCAACGTGAAATAACATTATTACTGTATGATCTCGAGTTAGGCTGCATAGTCTTTCCATTGTATGACACGCATGATGAAGAGATTTCAGAGTTCTCAACTGTTTGCATAATTAGCATTACGTACTTGTAAAATTAGGGTACCATCATCACCATTATTACCATATTTCCTGCCTTCCAGGGCGCTGAGGCATTACGTGTGTTCGCTTTTGAGAAGAATCAGAGGAAACACTTCTACCTCCAAAGGCTCTCTGTGTCTCCGCGGTCCCCGTGGAAGGTATCCGAAACCCCCACTTCATCTCGTGACCTTGCCCCAAATAAAACAACCGGGGCCAGCTTGAGGAGCGAGAGACAAGAACAAGCGGGAACCGGCCTGAGAGACCTGGCTCCGAGTGTAGTTCATCCTTCCACTGCCGGTTTGAAAGGATTCTGTAGCCATAGGCTATCTCCACAGAGAAGGATGGTTCAGTGACATCCCTTTGGTAAATAAGTAGCTGTTCCTCCTCCCTCTAAACGTCACATTGAAGTAGGCTGTGTTTTCTGATTAATTCATGTTGAATCCGACGGACTGTCTGTCACCAGAGTCCTGTGTCGCTGGTGGCAGCTCAGAGAGTCTAAGCTTCTCGAACATCAGCGCACACAATTCATTTTAACGTGTGGTCTAATAGTTACCGAACACCTGCAAGGGAAAGGGAAGATGGGATGCATTTGCCCTCAAAATAGCCTGCAACCAAATTTATGAAAGCAAACTCTGTAGGCACAGTAGTGTTCCGTGCTATGCAAAGGCTGCAAGCCATTTGGAAATCTCCCCAAAGAATTGCCTTCCTCTTTTACCAGAGCCTGACCAAGCCCAAGGCACTCAGATATGTGGGGAGATGAGGCACCTCCTGGAGTTTTTCTTGGCGTATAATGAGAATGGGACCGGATCCCGTGACCCCTTGTCTGCGTGGTCTGGCAGCATCATGACCCAAGGGTTTCACAGCCGCCAGCACACGTGGGGAAGCCCTGCTCCATGCATCTTGATTTTTTTCAGTTCCGGAAGGAGAGAGGCACAATAAAGACCCTGCTTTGGAGTCAGGAATCTGTACAAATCGTAGCTTTTGCTGTTGATTAGCTTCTAGATATAAGGGAGGCTAAGCTCCTGGATATTCCTGATCCCCAGGTCTTCATCACAAAAAGGCACTAGTATTGCCCCCTGTTTAAGAGGCTGTGATGAGCAAGCGAAACCCATTATGGGAACCTCTAGCACCTTGTCTCTCGTTCTTTGAACACACAATGGAAAATGCTGCCACTAAAATATGTGCGTTGCTTTTATGCATGGCCATGTGCAAAAGTGACAAGGCTTCGACCTCATCTTGCCCCAGGCTTTGGCCGCCACCTCCAACAATAAATACGCACTCCTCTGTTTACAACTCCATAAACGGGGACGTGTGTTTCTGTTAACAATGCATGCTCTGGGCTGTCTCCGTGATCAATTACTTTATATCATTTTCAAATTGCCACATGTTTACATCTTCCCAAAGAGGTGTCCCTGGAACGACAAAGGGCCTGCCTGACTCTGGCGTGGTCAGAGGGCTTCCCTTCAACTGATCACATCTCCAAATGCCACAGACAGAAATGCTTCCAGGCTCTCTGCTAAGAAAACTAGCATAAGCTGCTTATCAGAAAATATTATATGTTCCCTGAAAGGTGAGTCGTTTTGTCAGTTGTTTGGGCTGTGTGAAATTCCCTTTTTTGTCATGATAGGTCACGGCACAGAAGCTAACAGTAGACTGCCATCTCCCCAGTGGGTGCCAGGGCCCTGGGCAGAATTGTACAGTGATTGCCTTTGCTTTCAGGACGAGTCCGCTTTGGTTGGAATCCAAGCCCTCGGTAATAAATGTAAGTGATACGAGTGTTGTTCTAATTGTGCGATTTTTAAAAGATTTTTACTTTTAAATTTAGCAATTTAATTTAATTTCAATTTATGATTGAAAATTTTTAAAGGCAAAAAAATTAGAATTTTGTTTAGTGATCAATTTACCTTGTGGATTCAGAACCTATGCAAAGCATGGTGTTCTCCAGTTTCTTATGCTGGTTGAATAATTTGGTAGAAAATATTCCATTCTCTTTTTGAAACATCTCAGCTCAAGATTCAAGATCTCAATGTTCAGTCCCTAAAGGAGTACCACAGGAAGCTGAAAACTTGTTTCAGGCCCTGTTCTATTAAGTCATTGCTGGCCTCTGGCAGATCATTCCAAATTACTGAAACTCAGTTTCCACATCTGTAAAATGTCAATAGAGGTATTGTTTATCTCTTGGGGTAACTATGGGACTCATGGGAAAACATTGAAGTAAAAATTCTTGTTCACTGCACAGGCCAGAACAAAAGCAAGGTGAGGAGATCACGTTGATTAGAATGGACCACGTTGTCAGGTTTTACATGATCACAGGTGAGAGGCGAATCACCGCCACCCTTGGCTTTTGGTTTTCTGCTCAGTGTCCTGGGCCCAGCCGACCAGTGTACTGTTTTTATGCTGGGTGGATAACGACATAGGAGGATTGACTTCTTCCAGGTTTATGGTCTGGGCTATACAAATTTGCATTTTGACCAGAGACCTGGGAGAATTCACTGTGCTTCATGAAATTTTACAATTGAGCCTATTAAGGATAATAATAATAATAATAACAATAATAATAATAGTAATTGAACACTCAAAGAGATTGAATGGCTTTTTCTAGGTCATAACAGCTAGTAAAGGATCAAGATTTAATGCACACCTAACCCTGTCCGGGTCGAAACAGCATAATCCAGAGACACGACGCTTCACAGACTCTGGACCTTCTGAGAAAGACAATGACCAGAAGTCATGTAACCTTAAGCTCCTTCCTTTAATTTTCAAGAGCATATAGAAGTGGTTTACAGGTGATTTGCGGGATGTAAAGACAGAGCACCCAGTCTCAGGTTTGGAGCAGACGTGTGAAAAAATAGAGAAATATTTTAGATCACATTTACCTTCCTTTCCTTTTCATTTGAAGACTCAGATTCTCTCTTTCTGCTCTCTCTCTCTAGTCCGCTTCCTGTCTCTGCCTCTACCTCACTTCTGTCTCCTTCTCTCTAGGAGAAGGATTGGTCCAGGGATAACAGGAGATTTTAGGAATCAGAACTGTATTTGAACACCAACTCTACCAGCTCTTGGCTGTGAACTCGGGCACTGACTTAACTGCTCAGACCAAAGTGTCCTCTAATGTGGACTAAGCCTCCACCCCTTTGCTCGGTGTGCGGCTCTGGCGCTATGGTGCAGACCACAGGATGCAGCATAAACACGGTGCCTAACAGGACGCCTGCCTTTCAGGAATGGACATTTTTTCTCTAATCAATACAGAATATCTGAACCACTGAAACTAAAGTAGCAGACTCAGATCACTCAGATTTTATCACCTTCTAAACAAAAGGGACTTGATAAACTTCTGTATTTTCCATGACCATTTTCAGATCACGCAGAGGGAGGCAGCATTTTTCCGGATAACCTGCCATTTGGTAACCGGTTCATGGACGCACCTTGCGTGGCCACTCTCATTCTTTTCCACGGCTGGAAAGCCTCTCGCCTGCGCTCAGTGATCGGTCCGTTTCAGCCCCGTTCCCCGCCCTCTCTGCTTCTCCCTAATCACTCCCACGCCTGCTTTGCAGCTAGCCAGAGTGCTGAGTTCCCGTCGACAGGAGTTGGGGGTGGCGCCGGGGATGGATTTGGTTTGCTTTATTTGCAGTAACTGGTTTTAGGCATTTTCAGCATCTAACCTCATCTCCTTTTCTGAGCTCGTTACAAATCACCTCTATGATCAGCCTCAGTGTCCAGTACTGGGCAGGAATTAAAGTCAACAGTGCTGAAAAGCACTACTATTTGAAGCCAAAAATAGCCCTCATGCTAGGGACAGGAAACAGCCCCTGAGACCCCCCAGCATCCCTCCCCACAGACATTCTCTGAATTCTCTCCAACTGCTACTTCCTTTTCTTAAATGTAGAGAGTATTTCCTGCTTATGCAAAATCCCAAGCCACGTGCCTGGAGAGCACACCTGTGATTCAGTGGTATTTCTGTGCTAAGAATGACAGTACCCAAACCAGACTGACTGCCTGGGAAAGGAAAGTGGTCAAAGTACTTTCTAGAACCATTTATTCATTCATTCATTTATTTGGCAAAATGGTAGATGAATCACTTCTCCCACTGTGAAGAAGCAGCGTAAAGGAAGAATTGTATGTCTGACAACTGCCCACGACTCAGGTTAATCAGAAGGCTGGACGTGCCCCTCTGAGCTGGGCTGCTCTGGGTTTGCTCCAGGTAAATAAATACCGTCTAAAACCCTTGGTTCTTACATAGTCCCAAACTGTCTGCCTTCTGGATTTGGCATTATCTTTACTACTCTGAAACACATACCTGTTTCTGTTTCAAACAATAGTAATAATACACATTTTTTGAAGTGAGGGAAGTCTCTATAATCTGCTGTATCTTTTTGTGGTGCATTCATCTGTAAATGTAGTTTACACACTGTGAAACACTGTACAACATAAGGTATTTATGGCGTGTGGTATGTATATTTTTATTTTTACACAGAACCACAATAATAATAAAAAGATTGCTGCCTTGCCTGCACGGTAGCCATAGGGCGATGCCATCTCACCGCGCTCACACCTGAGCCAGGTTCTCTGGCGCCTTGTGAATCCGCAGATGAGACCTGGGGAACCCTTTGCAACCTGACAGTCATCACAACCCATCCACTCGAGCTACCCTGTGTGGCTCCAGCTCGGAGTATCACCACACAATCATACATTTTTACAATGGGTCTATAAAACAACCATTATAATAAATGTCTGCTTAATTAATACATTAGGACATAAAGCAATTTATTATGCTCTTATTTGCTATCATTCTCCCTGTTCAAATTTAATAATGCAAAAAGGTTTCTCAGATGCCAACCCCTGGAAATAATAAAAATACATTCATCATGGATATTGAATGCAGACACGCCTGGCAGTACTGCTGGCAGAGAGGAGGCAGTCAGATGCGGAGAGAGGAATGGGGGGCTGTCTGCACGGGCTGGGCTGGAACCAGGTCTCCATGACGGAGGAGGAGCCTCGTGCGACGCTTGGCACGGCCGGCTGTGAGGAGGGTGCCCAGAATGACTATCATTATGCTGTGCAACAAAAGGGGGAGGGAAGGAGGGAGCTGGGGTGAAACGCTTTCAAGTCAGTTAAATTCATGAGGGCTATGGAGGCTCAAATTGAAATTATCTCACTCTCTGCTGATAAATAAAGTAGCTCTGGTACCTAAATCATGACACTAACTATACGTTTTGATTTTTTTAAGTAGTGATTAGGTGGATACTCTGGGGAACCTACCAGCCTTCGCAGAGATAACAGACTCAACTTAATATCAACTTAAAAAGAGACTTGAATTCTAACCAATCTCATGTAATGAATTGAAATTCTATAGCTTTCAGAGGGGGGGAAGATAAAAAAGCGACACGGCTCCCTTCTCTAACTTGCTGTCAGGAAATATAATTTGTGCTCTCGGTGATTCACCTAACTCATATGCAGCATGCAAATTTATTTCCCTAATAATCAGACCTGGAGATTGCCCAAGAGGATTAATAGCATCATTCCTTATGACCGCCAGGATATTATGCACCTCTGACATGGAAAAATTGTGTTAGTTCTACAGAGAAAACGCAAGGATATTTGTCCTGCTAGACAATATAATAGGCTGGTGCATCATCAGATTACAATGTCATTTCAAAAACCTTGAATACAAATAATGTACAGTGGGGGAAATGTTGGAACAACCTCCCTTAATTCAGTAGCCTTGAATTCACATGTATTTTGTGTGTGCTCTGCGATGTGTGCATAGTTTTTTTTTCATTTGAGCTTTCCAACATTGCATGCAAAAAGGCCAGGGTATTATATATTCCATGGGATCTTGTCATTGTTTCTTGGAAAATGGATGAAAAAGACATGAGGCAAGGGGTCTTTGTATGGTTTGAGTTTGTTTTCATCCCACCCATAAAAGGCTGAAGATAGCGTTCAGAAACAGAACTTTCATACGTGTGCACTGCTTGTCAGGGTTTCTACGTAAGAAGTGCTTGCTGTATGCGTAAGATACGGAAGTCTAAGATTTTAAATCCACTTATGTCTTTCTTTATTCAAACATAGTGTCGTTCGTACCTTCAATCACTTAATATTTGATACTCAGGGTAAAATAATATACTCCACAATCGTTGTTTGGGACTATATTTTATTTTATTTCTTTATCTTTCACAATGAATCGGTCAGAAATTTTCCAGAACAGTAATGTCTCCAGCTGTACTTTCGACCAAAGAACGCTGCCTTGAGACAAGACCAAATTTCATTATTATGCGCATGGGAGCAATAAGATTAGCTCCTACTGCTGCCCCTAAGGTGGAGCAGCAGGACGAACCAATGAGATGGTGCTAATGTGCATGTTAATAGTATTCTGCTGGAAGAAGTTGGGATAATTAAACGTGTACCGTCTCTTTAAGACAGAGCTGCACACATTTTTTTCGGATGGGTGTTTACAAGAATTCCAATTTCAGGTCACAGCCATTTCTGAAATTGCTTAAGAAAGAGGTGGGAATAACTTATCTTATTCATGTATTCAAGGTACCTTATAAAATGTGCAAAACATAACAGTTTTAAGGGGCAAAACATGCATCTTATCTTGACAGAGCTGCTTTATTATGTGTACTGTTGTATACTGACCTAATATGTGGAGCGGTTTTAGTTAATACACCTTGCAGGAAACCAGCCTTTAATGTGATGGATTTTATGGTATCTCATTAGGGTGTGTTTATATAACCTGATACTAAACACATTTTCAGATTCATGTTCCTTATTAAAATTGTGAGCCACATTGATTTTTAGTTGGAACAGCAGCAGAATCATTTTTACTATTAAGAAGGGTGGCTCAGAAGTTATTCCCAGAGCACAACTGTTCTCCATGCAAACTTGGGGACTTCTCTTTTACAGCTGCAATGAACATGGTCTTCATGGGATGGCCTACTGTCCTCTGATTGCTTAGAAAGCTCTAGGTTATTGTCTATAATGCAGAATACTTAATTTCCTAGGAAGTTTTTCTTTTTTTTTTTTTTTTCTGGAAGAAAAAAAATTCCTGTTTATTCTCCTGTTGTTTTCTCATCAGCATCTTTGATTTTACGAGTTCACCCCAAATAATAGTGATAGATTGGCCCTGGAGAAGTAAACATGCATCTTCACATCTGAGCTTCTAGGGGTTTTCATAAACTAACACTACCAGGAACAGCGGTGTTGGTATGAACGTGGCAAGTTCAAAAAACAAAAAACTCTTAACATTGCAAGTTGTGCTAAACAAAATAATGACTTTCACATGGTGAAGCCTCCGTTTTTATAAACTGATCCTGTGAGGTAACTCAGAAGTCAGCCGTAAATAGTGTCCCAGGGTATTTCAGTGGAGTCAGGGGCAATAATGACCTAGAGGTACTGTAAATAGTTTAAATGATTGGAAGGTCTTTCTAAGAAATGTAATGTGAGAAGGGAGAGAAATGTTTTTTCTCCGTTGTGAAGTGAGTGCCCGCTTGGAGGTGATCCAAATTCAGAATGCAAATATTTAGAGAAAAAGACTACCTTTGGAGAAAAGCAAAAACTTTACTTTTCCTACTTGTTACAGCGAAGCTAGTTAACACAATCCAACCAGGACTGGACAGAGAACATCCAGACAGAAGCACAACTGTGTTTATTTCACATTCGCCTTTTAAACTAAAGTCACAAGGCTTTCAGAGGAAAGGAGGAGTCGATTTTCAACAGCAACCTATAGAAAAGCCTGTGGAATGCGTGTCATCACTCGCTGTGGGTGGAATATTGTCCATCGTGTAAGTTCATTGGAACCACATTTACAACTTTAACTCCCATCCTGGAATTGAAGTTCACAAGCCTCAGGTCATCGCTGTCTCTATTTGGCCTAAGAAATTTTCAGTCAGAACCTGCTCTCAGAAAAGAAGGCGGTTTGTTTCTCTTTATTTTGCCCCCGGCATGCTGTTCATTATTAAACATTAAAGGTGTGTCAGTTGCTTTCATATTCGATTATTATCCCGGTTACTCCACCAGCTAATCAAGTCTTCTTAAAAGCCATGTCTGGCTGTGACTACGAACTGATGGACAGAATAGAATTATTTGGGCTTTTTTGTTTCCCAGGCACCCAGAGCGTCTGGCTATTTTAACTCACCCCCACCATCCCGCTCACTACCCACTACAGCCATCCCCGAATAAGATCACGGGATGACTAACCCATTTATTTTAACTGATACGGAATTGGACTTTCGAAGTTACTCTTTGGCTGAATGCAAGAGCCAGGTTCGTGGCCTTGTTTGAAATGGGGATGAACTGAGTTATCCTGAGGGCAACTCTGTTGTTGTATTAACAGCTTCACAGCTATTCGGCCTGAGGTGTAATTATTTTACCATTATTACATGCAAAGCTTTTAACAAAAGAGTCGTTCCCTCCATTTAAACAGAGAGTTTTATAATTTATTACATCGCTTTGGTCATCAACACACTATACAAACAGTTGGCCACCAGTGACCAATTACATTAAGGTTAAGCAACATAACTTTAAATTAGAAATAAGCTTAATGTATCTTCATCAAGGGCCTGCTGTGTTTTCACTGCTGTTTATGAGATGATACTAAATGTGGATATAGAGCACGCTCACTGGGACCAATTCCTTCCGGCCTGAAAATGGGGAAGTCTCGAGTGTACCAGGGTCCGGAGCTAATTAATGGGCTAACATCTGCTTTAAGCATTCAGCTGGAGTAATTTCTATCAACTTTCCAGTGAAGGTGCAGGGGAAACTGTCAGAGAACTATGTATCTATCATGAGCCACAGTCATCTGGAACAGGACCGCAAAAGGCACATTTCGGTCCTGGCTATGCATTTATTTAGGGGGTGGCTGTGGTCAGCGTGGGGTGTCCTCCTGGTCTTCCTTTCTTCAGCCTGTGAGTAATTGTAGGGGTTCATAAGCTAATAACCTATTATATATGCACAGAAGCCAGGGAGCTGTTCACATTTTCAAAAATTCAGCGTAGAAGAGATAAAAGACAGGAATAAAGCAGCCATGTTCCTTCTGAAACAATCAGTTTTCGCCACAAAGACATTTATGTTGTTTTATCGTATTACTTAAAAACGCAGCAGGATTGGCTAAAGAGAAACACCGGTACTGTAAAGCAAGCTTCCGGAGGGGTAAGCCCACGTATTTCGTGTTATTTCATGTTATCAGCTCTTGTACAACATGATTCCAGCCTTAGTAGTGACTGAAGAAAGGCACCTGTCCTGTGTGGTCGTTTACATACAGCCGACCCGAACGGAGGGGGAAGACTCACGCTCTGACAGCTTAAAATAAGTGATGTCTGTGGAAGCAGCCATGACTTCAGCTGCTTCAGCTGAGGTTTGCACCAATTCTAGTTCTTTATTCACGTACTTATTTTTGTTTGTTTGTTCATTTGTTTCCCAGGGAAGTAGGACAAAGAGATCGTTTTAATTAAGATTTCAGGAGGACGTGTTTCCATACCGTCTGCTCCTTTGGAGTAAATCCTGGAATAAGTACACTTTCCCTACAGCCACACAGTCACGCAGACAGCACGAAGCTTTATGAGTCCGATGGTCAATACAAAGACAGAGGGAAAATAACACCTTGTTTTTAGTGTGGGAGCTGAACTATGCTGATGCCACTTGTTAAAAATCATGGACCCAACAAACGGCGTACATAAAATATGATCCTGAGGAAGGAGTTATAATCACGACCATTCACCTTTACCTGGAAGCTGATAGTGTCAAAGGCCAAATGTCGGCGCACAGTGAGTACTGTAGGGAAATTCAGTGTCTAAAATCCCACAGCCTCCCAAAAAGGGTGTTGCTCGGGATTTTCTGTGGAAATGAAACTGAGAGGAGAATCAGGATATTTTTAAAAGAACCTTAACACCTATACCATTGAGGGGGGGAAAAAAGTCAGCATTTTCTTTAGATATTTAACAATCTTATGAAATTTTTAATATTACTAAATTGAAGTCGTGGCTGTCCCCAACTCACATTATTTACGCAATAATCTCGCCGTAAACTAGTAAGTTGTGTTGGTTAATTGCCAAGCTGTTTTGCATACAGTTAAGTTGTGCATATAAAACTACGCATGATGAGACATGTAGTATTTTATAACCCAAAGCAACTAACATGCTCATACCTAATGCAGGCACACACACTGTAACCCGGGACAAATTGCTTGTGTTAGTTACTACCACAGGCTGGCAGGCCAGAAAATACATTTGGTGCCTAATATGCATAAGCGCAGAAATATGGTCGGGCTCATTACTGTAATAAAGCCATGATTTGCCAGCAGGATCAGTAGAAACACACTTGAAGCAGTCTGTCCCTTCGACTAGCTCGTGTGCCATCAAGCAATCAGGTGGTAACAAGGGTGAATCCCTAATTCAGTTGGGCTACCTTGTCTGGGCTGTTTGAACCCTTATTTGCCTTAAGGGGCCCATTTGCTTGTCCTAATGTGTACACAATGATAATGTAGCCATTTGTGCAATAAGGAACGTCTGCAAAACAGTAGTCTGCTCTGCGATAAAGACGTGAGGGAGCAGGCGCGCGGAGAACTGGCAACTGTCGGGCCAAGCACACTGTTCCGCGGAGGCGTCTTCAAGTCAGAGAGGTGGTTCTGGAAAGTGCTTGAGAGTGAGCGGAGTAGGGGACAAGTGAAAGGCCTAATGGGTTTCTTTTTAGTGCTGTGATGAAATTAGAAGCAGGCTGATGAAAGGAAATGCCTTGGGTCCTCGGCTGGAAATTTCCACATTATAGAAAAGACTTGAAAAATTATAGAGTTTACTTTGAGTAGAAGGCAGTGATGAGGCAAGTTTGCTGGTTGGAGGGGAGGCATGAAGGGGCCGTCTCCTGTGGGCAGGGACCTTCAGTAGTCACACAGGGAAAATCTGAGGGAAAAGAGGCAGGCAGGGTGGCCCCGAAATGGGCCACGGTGCCTCTCCAGCCGCAAACCCCTCCGGCAGCTCGGAGCCCTGTTGTCGGCGCCGCAGCCACCGCAGGGCTTGGGAAGGGCCCCCCCGACGGCAGAGGGCTAGAGCATGGAGGTCCGGGTGTGAGGTCCGCTGGCCGAAACGCCGACGATCAAGGGCACATATCTTACTCTCGCTCCTAGCTTGTATTCCTTTTCTAGCTTTTAATGAAAGCTTGTTCTGTATTCTTACAGGCCCCTTAACAGGCTGAGGACCTGGAGGTGGAGTATAAGGAAGAAAACTACTGAACGAGGTATCTGTAGAGCACACATCTTTTCCAGGGTCTGGAAGAAATGCTACTCACCAATTAGCAAAAGATAATTCAGAGATGTGCACATTCCGTTTCCAGCGTCATTTACCACACTTTCCTGTGATACATACCAAGAGTGCCAAGGAGACCGCGTTGCTCTGGCCAACCTCAGTTAACTGCTTCTCGGAACACTGTGCTGAGAAAGACTCCGAGTGCCCTGCGGTCTCACGGGCCCGCGGAGGAGAGTGGAGCCCGAGCTCCAGGCTCTCACCCACGGGGGCCCCGTTTCTAGCTCCTGATGGTCGTTCACAGCAACCCGTCCTCTCCCACCCGAGATGCCCTTCTGCGTCCCTCCTTCGTTAAGAGGCAACTCCGCAGGACACGTTCAGCCCCTCTGCATCTGGGCGTGCTAGGAACTTTGGGTGAGGCTATCTAAAGATTCATTATATGTCATATATACTATTCATTATGCTTCTGTTGCACATATTATTAGGAAGCAAGGAGCACATCCGGGTTGGCCTAATGGGAAAATGGAGAAGACAGCTCTCTGGGGAGTGTTGTTTGCAGGGATTCAGAATACTTGCAGCCCGCCGCCAGTATTTCCATCTGGCCTTCTGTGATGTCTCAGACACCATCAGAACTGCTACTATGAGTTGACATGTCATCTCCACGATGCCCCAGATTGAAGGCAACAAACTGCTAGGCAGGGGTCACACTTTACATCAGTCACCCTATTCCCTATTATCAGATCAGCTAGTAACTTCCAAAGTGAGGACAGGAGTCTAAGGGAAATGCAGGATTTTTTCTTTACTATTTTAAAGAAATGGGACATGGATAGTATAGGACTATTAGCAGCAAAGAACTACGCTGGGAAAGGCCTCTCCAGACTGAGCTGCCCGTGAAGGCTCTGGGTTCCTGAGAATAAAGGATGTCAAAACAAATCAACACACATTTTTTACCTACTTCCTAGATGCTCTGGGATCTGTTGCATGCCACGTAGGCACAGCAGAGCAGACGTTTGAGGGTCACAGATAAAATGGCTTAGTACGGGAGATCCTACTCTACTTTTAAGAGACCACTTATCTTTGCCTTTACTTATCAAAATTTTGTGGAAAAAAATGTGATTTTTCACTGTAGATCAGAAGAAACAGAACTATAGCTGGTGTTTTTCCATTTATGTAGCTTGGAGAGCGTTGTCACATTTCTGAGAAGTCAACGTTTTTTCCCCCACGTGGGCACTTTCGTTATCACATTTTATCACGGTGAAACCTGCCCCACCCCCATGCTCTGCTTATAAGCAGAGTCTCTGACCTTGAAGTGCTTATGCTGTCATGGAAGATGACAGACGAGACACAGAGAAGTGGGCGCTTGCCAAGACTCAATGTTATAAACATCCCAGCAGAGCAGCAAACAAACAGCAGGCCACTGGTCAGGGCGTCGTGACCTGCCTGGGCCCCCGAGGGAGACAGGCCGAGCCCAGCTCAGCCGTGGGCCAGCCTTCGGGAAGAGGCCTAAGACAGGCTTCGGGAAGATGCTCGGGCCTGGTCCTTCAGAGCAGAGGCTGTAGTGCATCCTGGGAAGAAAGCCTCCTGCAGTCGAAGTGCACACATCAGCCGGGACCAGCACTTGTGGCCACGTTGGTCCCAGGTGCTCCCTTTTCCAGGCTGGGCCTTCTACACTTGCGGTTCCCAGGGGAAACCCTGGTACAAGGAGACAAAAACAGGTATTGATGTTTGTTCTACGGGCATTTCTGTACTCTGACTTTTCTTGTCTTTCTTGCTCCCCGCACCCCCGCTTCCTCCCACCCCTCCACTGTCACCTCCCTAAGGTCTCCCAGGATGTGATCTACTGACCTGGGTGCTGAGGCTGGATTTGAAATCTTCTGAAGGGTCCTTAACATGCCAGAGTTAACAGGCCTGCCTGGGCCAGCTGTCGTCCCAGAGCTGCCACGAACTCCGTGGATTGTTTGGCAATAAAAATCAGCTATAAAAGTGTGAAAAATACCAGAGACCCAAATGGGAGAGGGAGGAAAAAGGGGGGAATGGCTCTTACACCCTTTTAGTGGACATCTGATTTATTTTTTAAATGGAAAAGCCACTTTTATAGCGACTGTAGTTCAATTATCTCTAATTTTATACATTTTATGCAAATTCTCAGCATCTTAATTGCAAATGAGAAGGAAACTTATTTTTTAAAGCCGAAAAACAAGGTATAGTTTCGTATTTTCTTTTCAATTTTTAATTCCTATTCTTGGTTCAGCACCATTAAACTTTTAAAACTCTTTTTACACAGTTGTTTAAAATGATGTGTAATTTAAAGCACACTTGCATGTTCACAAACACCCATAGCCTTAAACAAGTAGCTAGTTTTACTCCTAGACCTCACTCTCCCTCTTGGAGAAGACTTTGAGGTTCTCCTACACATAGTTTGAAAGGACTGCAAAAGGACGTACTCAAAAGGCCTCACAAAGAAACTTGGTGTCTTATGAATCAAGCACATTGGGACATATTCTAAGCATCAAGATACCTGCCTGCAGGCTTTCTGCCTAGCTGCCCAGATGGCTAACCAGGAGCCTGCTGGTTGATGCGTGACAACCAGCTCCCTTGAGAGAGGTGACAGCTAGCTCTCTGACTTACAGTGCTTGCCAATTTCCATGGTGTAAACACTCCTGCCATGGCCCAGTTTCAGCTACCAACACGATACAGCTGAACCGAAGGTGGGAAAGGTGGGGTCCATTGGTTCTTGTGAGCAGAGCCGGCCCCAGCCACCACCGCCTGCAGCAATTCAGACCTGCTTCACGGATTTCAATGGGCTTTCCTCTAATTTGGGGTCTCTAGAGGTAAAAACCGACGGAAAACATGTTTTCCACATTGGATAAAGATTTCAAAGATTTTTATAAACTGACAGGAAACTTAGCAGTCTGCTAACAAATGTGGAGTCATGAGTTTTAGTCAAGCATCTGGCAATTGCCAGCCACCTACCCTGTGCCACATCTTTGCCACAGAGTCTGTTTCTTCCTGTCTAAAATGCAAATAAGAAATTTGTTGCGTTGTGGGCCCATCTTCTTGACAAACTGAAAGGGACAGGCAAGGAAAAACTAAATATCTTCATGGTTTATTTAAGAGTTATTGGTGTAGTCAACAAATATGTCTTGATGTCACCATAGGAAACACAAAGATGTACATAACAGAATACATAGAATTAGTTTTCAATAGACAGTGATTAGTGTTTTCATGAGGAAATTCTGCAGCCATACGTGGGAAATTTATTTATTATTGAAATACAGTCGATTTACAATGCTGTTAGTTTCTGGTATACAGCATAGTGATTCAGTTTTAGATATAGATACAGATATAATATTCCTTTTTATTACAGGTTATTACAAGATGTTGAATATAGTTCCCCATGCTGTATAGTATGACCTTGCTGTTTGTTTATTTTATATATAGTAGTTAGTACCTGAAAATCCCGAACTCCTGATTTATCCTTTCACCCTCTTCTTATGCCTTGGTAACCATAAGCTGGTTTTCTATGTCTGTGAGTCTGTTTCTGTTTTGTAAATAAGTTCATTTTTGTCTTTTTTTTTTTTATATTCCACATGTAAGTGATATCATATGGTATTTGTATTTTTCTGGAAATTGAAGTATTTTTCTGTACACTGAATCTTGAGAAAAACCAGTCAGGAAATCAGGAAAAGGGGACAACTGTCTTGTGAGGGTTAGGCCTGATTTGGATGTGTGCTAGACTTCCCACTGGAAAGGGCCAAGGGAGCACCGAGATGGCTCTGGTTAAGACTCTCTGGGAGGGAGGACAGAGGAGGGCCCACAAAAGGCTTCAAATCGGGCAGTGTGTGGGCCCCCAGCCCTCGTCACCTCCACCCGCCGTTACCAACAATATCACACTGGATCCTTCGTCGGTGGCCCATGCAAACATTTTGTGGTCAAGAGTCTTTCCAGTCTGGGTCTCCCTTTTCTTATCCACCATATTTCATCCTAGCACATGGAACAGAGGGAACACAATCATGTGCCTCTGACAAAAATCCAGACTTCAGACTCCAGAATCCAGAAAACAGAAGCAAGTGAGAGCAGAAAGGAAGGCCGTGAGTGGAGCGCTTCTCACCAGCCCTCGGCCTGACAAGGACGAGGCCTGCTCCCACCAACACCGGACTCCAGGCAGCCGGCCCGAGACTTAATTTTTCCTGAAGGAAAATGAAGAGGACGTGTGAGTCCCCGGCTTTTACTTCTCTTTCTGCCTTTGCCTTTGTGACTTCATGCTGGTTTGCAATTTGTGTCTTCACCACTGTAGTTAATTCCAGACACAGTCGATCAACTCATAGCCTCCTTAGTAATGGAAGTGCCTCTACATCAAACTGCGTAACGCTCAGCCCTTGGATGGAGAGAACCCCTCCCGGTCCTTTCGTCTTGTATTTAGCTGGCTACCCTTCACTGAAGTTGCATTTATAGCATAATTAATGAAGCAAGCTCTTCTTCTGACTTGCCTAAATAGCTATGCCAGGTGACCGGGAAACGCTGTCCATTTATCAGGAAGCACCACATGCCCAAATGGTCTGAGCCCTTTCTCCACAAGCCCGGGCAGCCAAAATATTCTGCCTCGAGCACGTGACTGAAACCTGACAGGCTGAAAAATACACATACCTCATAATGCATGTCAACAATTTTACTACCTGGTACAAATGGAAACTTGCTGAATTTATTCCTTAAAATGCTTTTTATGCTTTTCTTGGTTCTGGCTTAGTGGTAATGTATTTAAATGTCTGGGAGAAATATTCAAAAGAATGAAACACATAACTTTACTTGAGATGCCTACATTTCAACCCAAATACTGGCAGATCAGTGAGTATCTGGGTTAATACTCTCCTTATTTGATTAGGATAATCCACCAAGACACTGACTGTTTCCTTCAGGTTCTGCCTTTTAACCAATCAATATTTTTAGGGTTATCATTTTCAGAAGGCAGGTGATAATTTTGGAAATAACGTCTCAAGGTGCTACCGACATTGAGATGCATATCTGATATGTTCTTGGAGTGACAGGACGCAGCGAGGCTGGAAACGCCCTCCCGGAGTTATAGGCACGCGTGCACATCGACATCCACGATGCCACTAACCTTTAAGTTCTTCATGCTAAGGGATGGAATTAGCACACTGGTTCTGACCAATGTCAATGCAGATGTGGTAACTGAAGAGGTGGGCAGTGACTCCCTTTCCCTCAGATGGTCCTGTCCCCTCAGGGTAGAGGAACCCCGAGAAGGAAAGGAAAGAAGCAGCTCTCCACCCAAAGATCAGTGGCAGGGACGGAGACAGCAGCAGCAGCGAGCTGGTCATTCAGCCACAATAGCATGTGCCGCTACCTACGCGGGGGTGGGGGGGTCCCATGAGAACAAGGCGGGTGGGGGCAAACAGAGAGGAAAGCAGTAGACTTGGATTTTTCAGAATGTCATTAAAATGTATCTATTTTAATTTCACATGACTGAAATTATCTGCTGGCTTCATATTAATTTTGCCTTGACTGAAATTAGTTGTCAGACCTCTGTTTATAGCCTAATTACCTTTTTTCTGAGAAAAAAAAAGGAAGGAAAAGAAGTTACAATAAACTTGTAATGGAAAATCTCCACGTTTGTAGTGTGAGTGTAGATTGGGGACGTCTAGGAACAGGGTTTGAAAATAATCTGAACAAATCTGGAGAAGCCTTGTACTTCTCAGAAGACTCGGATAGCACTGGTTCTCCCCTTTGCGTCAGGGCCGTGGTTATGACTGGTGGCCACAAACGCTGGTGAGCAGTGCTCAGGCAGCCAGGACTCGGCGTCATGGAGGGCAGTCCGCTCCCTGAGCCAGCCAGCTGCAGAACCGAGTGTTCACACTCAAGACCGCGGGCTGGCCACGTTTTGTGTTAAGGGCCAACTTGCAAATATTTCAGTCTTTCCGGCCACAGAGTCTCAATCCCAACTGCTCTGCACTGCTGTTGCAGAACAAAAAAACCATTGACAATATGCAAACAAATGAGTGTGACTGTGTTCCAATCAAATTTTATTTACAAAAGCAGGCGGTAGGCCAGATCTGGCTCACAGGCCAAGCCCTGCTCAGGACAATTCAACCACTGGGACTTGGGAAGAAACCAGTGTATGCACAGCATGGCACAGAGTAAGGGTTCAACAAATGTAGTTTGAACCAAAATAAGTATCAATGAAACTAAAAAGAAAAGAAAAGAAAAGAAAAAAAGCCAACCAAAGAAAAAAACTTTACTCAATAGTAGAAATGTGGAACTACCTCCAAGTCAGAATCCATGGGTTTAAAGAAAAAAAATACTGTTCAAGTGTTTTCTTAAAATCAACAAAAAGTAGTAGTAGATGAACATGGTGAGAACCCAGAGGCAAGATAATCACATCCACTCTGCTTACCAGAGCTTTCTGAAAGGCAAAAAGCAAAATTTTGTGCACAATTAGCCAGAGAGAAGGGCACCCTACTATGACATGAGGGAACATTGCAGGAAGTGTTGACTAAGGGCAATGTGAAGTGTGTTTTTTAAAGATATGCATCAAAATGAGCAGTGCTTAAAAATTATCTCCCTTGGAAGGATGCGCTTCAATGATGTCATAAAGAAGCACCAGGTTTGGGAGGAAAGGTCTGGCTCTCTATCTTGGTACTGCTCCTCAGTTCCCATCTGCATTACAAGGGTTGGGCCAGATGATCCGTGGTACCCGGACCACGACTCTAAACTCCTATGATCCCAGTGCTAGCTTCACCTATTTGTTTGTTTGTTTGGTTTTTTTAGTTAGAGGATCTATGACTTACTCTATTATGCTTTTTACCTAAGGGTGAAATGTTGAACTGCCTTTGCTTTCTCCTCTACTGAGCAAGTTTCCCTTCCACTCCACCCCCTCACAGCAAGACTCCCCTTAAATGTTACGGCAGCCCATCTTCCCCGCAGGTAGCCAGGACAGGATGCACAGTCAGGACAGCAGCCGGAGGCCCCTCCCCAGGCCGAGCCTGCCAAGTCCTCCCTGGAGTCCCCAGCAGCCCTCAGCTGGAGGGGCTTCCCCCACTCAGTGCCTGGACCATTGCCAAGAAGATCTGTCCAGCTGTAAGCCTGATTTTATATAGTTATTTTCACTTATTTTTTATTTCACAAGATGTAAACGAATCTGTTTAACTAGGAAATCACGTCCCTTGAAAGTGATTATAACCTAATTTGACATGCAGTATTTGTGTACTTATTTTAGTGTTATGATGCATTCACTGTGTTTACATAAATAGAGATTTCTGTATAATTAGTACAAGATAATGTAAAGAGTTAATCACACGAAATCCCCTAAAATCTCATTTGGATGAATTTTTTTTTTAACTTGAATTCCAAAATGTTCTCTAAATCTCTTTTTGAGAGCCTTTCAGAAACATCTACTTTTGTCATCCGTTCTTGTTTGCTCATTAATTGATACAGTCAGATAATTTACTGTGTGCCCAATATGTACACAGACACCAATAAAGATAAAAATGGACACACCTACTGCCTTCGAGAGCATTGATCTAAACAAGTCTGGAAGCACTTCTCGAGGAAAGGTAAACTGCCTTGATCTTGTCTGCTGATCTTTGATAATCACTACGTTTTCTTCATGAAAAATACAATGGAAAAATATACAAGAATACTTTGCATAAAAAGAAATAGCAAGAGAAGAGAGAGAGGCAAAATTAAATGAAATTCTAGAGGAAGGGCTGCAAATATTTTAAAGTTTTCCTCTTTTTATATTTTATTGATGAGGAGAGGAATTCCCCCCAAACTGGAATATTTTACTAAAACTAGGAACAATTACATAAAGAACAATCCAATAGCTCTTTACTTTTATATCAGTTTAGGAAAGATCTATTTGTCTGTCTTCCTGAGGTTAAGTAAATGTTTCTCTTTGCACTCATTTGCTTTCATTCATTCCACTTGTACCATATGCTCAGCTCTGTCTTAGCATTTTTGAGGGTTAAAAATTAGGTTAACAAGTCCTGACAAAGTATACAAAGCTGTGTGTATGGGGAAGATAAGCATGGAAAAATGTCTACCACGGCATCTGTAGATGCTGGACAGGTGAGATGTCACTGCTCGCGTGCACTTTAAAGCATCATCCTCTCATCACTTTCTCTGGACGCTGCACACTCGGGTGAACCAGGGATGTGAAAGCACCTTCATTTCTCCTGGGAGTGTTATTCCTCCATCACCACGTTCCAAGCCTTCTCTCAAATCCTTGGGCTCTTTTCTTTATTGTGTTTTCTAGAAGGCAGATGACACACAGACATAGTTAAAAGGTAATGTCATCAGTGAAACAGAACAACAATTGTCTTTAGGAAGAATTCCGTACAATTCCTATCCAAAATTTGTCAGAGTAAGACACAGAGATTCAGGAATAAAATAGATTACAGGTCTTGCCTCTGGTCTCCTTAAAAAACAAAAAAAAAAATCCATGCCACTGTTTTAAACATAGCGTCCCAGCACTTTGATGCAATTTTATTCAAATCAGTGAAAACTGACTCAAGGCCTTGGTATGCCCAATAGTTTGTGAGTTCAATTAGTTTACTTCAAAAGGAGGAATAAAAAGTGCACATCATTTGGCAGTGAGGTCCACACAACTAAAACACACCATGTGTTATACTGAGCATGGTCTTATACAGCTGTGTGTTCAACTGTTTGTTTATTTGCAAACTATTTCTGTAATTGAATTATTCTTAAAGCATCAATTAGGCAACCCTTAAGGCAACACCCCACAGGTAAGTGGACTGGCCACGCACAGCCTGTGTGCTGTGCACGTCTTTCATGCGGGTCCAGGTTCCATTCTGTCCTCCCATCACAGGTGCAGGAGCGGCTCATCAAGGTGAAGAGTCAAAATAACGTGCTTTGGATCCCAGGTCTGTTATTAGCACCATGTTCCTGTGAGCAAGTTACTCAACCTTTCTGGGCTGTAGTTTCACTTTCTGTAAAACGGGAATAACAATCCCCATTGTGATGAGGATTTAAATAGCTTCTGCACAGAGCGGACTTAGAGCACTGCCTGGCACAAGAAAAAGACACAGTCAGTGTCTGCCCACTGGAGTAGAAGCAGCCTTGGATGGCACGCTCACTGCTGCGGTTTTCTTGTTCATTTTTATTCAGCCTGTTCTCCAAGTCTTAAGTCCTTGTGGAGCATTATCAGTGCCAACAGGAACCTCGGCTAATGACAGATTATTCATTTAAATGTATGTATTCTCCCCACCTTGAAATCCCCACTACATTTTAATCTTCCCTTAAAGTGGCTAACTGTGAGGAGACTGTGTTCACGACCACTTGTTTACTTGCATATTTGATGCTTCTCATGGAAACACTAGACACTCACAATGACATTAACTATCGACAATACTGGAAACTCACTGATAAACAAAGTTCCTTTCGATGCTCTACTCTCATTCTGGCCTACTTCCTATCTGACCCAACTCACCCCACCCAGACCGCAGAGGAGGACAAAATTTCCAAGTTTCACCTTCCCTCCCCTTCCACCAGTCAGTGCTTATTAAACTGCTAAGGTGAGTTCACTTATTTTGGGCATGAGTTCTTTGTGATAATCATCGTAGGAAAAGGAAGCTGTTTCTCCTGTGGCACCTGCAGCATCTTCTTCCGTCCCGCCCAGGCCGCCCTGACCCAGTCCCCAGGGGAGGACAGGAGGTTTCTGAGGTGAGTCTTCTCGGAGGCAGGGGAGCGGCTACAGCCCCACAGGCCCCACTTTGGAGGTGGCTGCCCCAGTTTTAACACGCTGTCTCCCCTAGAGGGAACATTCGCGTGCCCCAGGTCTCTGCTGATCGCCTGAACTGTGATAGTGCTGCCTGACATGGCGAGCGGATGGGGTCGACGTGGAGTTACCCAAATCAAAACACATTGGCTGAGACTCGCAATGCAATCATCGATGCTCTGTGAGGCCTCCCAGCGGGTTGTCAGGTTTCCAGCAGAATACGAGTTGGTTACCTAACGTACTCTTACTGCCTTCACTTACAGGCTTTAAATCCAGAAGCTTTGCTTAATTTTACCAAATAAGATGCCTAGAAAACAGACTCCTTGTACCCTGCATTGGTATGAGGTGGGGAAAGCATGCTCTTTCCACACTGGAAGAAACTGTGATCTCATAAATGTCTGTGTCTGGTCTGCTTAATTAATGCGTTCATAGACTCATTTAGCACAGATAGTCTTCCTTTCAGATTTTTCAGTTCAGGGATGTGAGAAATAGTTGTTTTTTTTCAGTTTTGTTTTAATTTTCTCCAAGCTCTAAAATGCAACGTTTTGGGTTTGAGAAACTCAAATGAAAGGCAAAGCAGATCAGCAGTGTCTTGCTAAATGTTATACTGGTTTCTAAATAAGCTTAAGAAAGAGCTTTATTCAAAACAAGATTAACCTTTCTCTGGCTTGCCTTCCGTAAACGTAACTTGCTTCTCTGCTGTAGCACACCAAAGGGAGGAGATGCTAGACGTGAAATTTCTAAAAGGTGACACAGAGGAAGAAGCAATGCTTCTTATAAATAATATATTACTCTAACAGAAACCAAGTGATTGAATAATGTCACTCTAATGACTTTTCTCCAACAACTGAAACACCTGCTCCAACATTGTTTTTGTTCAGATTTGTTTTCCTTGTTTGGTACAACTCCTGACTCCAACAGTAACCTACACGAAGTCAGGTTCCGAGGTGATGAAACTCTCCTTTGTATTAGGGTGTCAAACTGCCCCAAACTGGAAGAACAAGTGAGAGCCTGGATGTCGGAGTGGGTACATCCTGTGGAAGACGGATAGTCAGTCTCTTCCTTATTGGACGTGCTCCTAACTCGGGCCTTTGAGAAATTGTCACCAAGGCCCAAGGGCCATTTTCCAGACCACCTTTCTCAGTATTACAGTGAAAACCACACAGACTGGAATGAATCGCCACGTCTAAAGGACTGTAGGCCACTCTTCTCTCTCCCTAGGTCTCAATGACACAGAGGAAGTTTCCAGTCATTCCTCCAGCTCTGAGTTGTCATTTGACCTATGGCAGATATCATCAGTTACTGGGGCCCTATTTATTTCTATTGTTTGGGAAGAAATCCACCTTATATATCACTGGGATAAATATAGGCAAGAGATATAAATGTGGCTGAAAATTTGTAAGTGTCTGGGGATCAATATTAATAAAATTTCAAGGATTATTTGGTAAAGGAACTATTATCAGTGTTATCTAAGAACTGGCTTGGGAGGTTGTAAACACATTTCTTATACCAGATTCCCGATGTATCCACTCATCTAATTTATATGCCATAAAAATATATAGTCATCTTGATGCCATAACATCCTCGAAGCCCTGACATCTGCTATTCCAGAAAAGGCCATTCCACATAGTTTTCTACTCTAACAACTGAACTTGTTTCTTACAGGGATTCCATAGAGTTTCTAGAGGGAAAAATAACACCTATTTCCATTTTTCTACATCTTCAAAGCTAAGATTTAGCGGTGATCACACTTCCTTCCTAAAGGACTAAGTTCTAAACTTGGGGATTTGGAAAAATCAGTTGTAAGAATCATGCAAAGATATTCTTGAATCTCAATTCTTTTATAAAGACAACTTAGCATGGGCTGGCCTACGTTTACTAGGCATAAGTCAAACATTGTCTGGAGCCAGAAGGAGAAACTAGAGCGTAGGTATTGACTTCGACACTTGCAGGGCAGTGTTGAAAGGGGACTCTCCGCCCTACTCAGGTTTCCCCCCACCGGTATGGCTGCTTTGGAGTCACCAGGCACTGAGTTCACACGGAGCCTTAGCAGTGACAGTATCTTCTGAAGCCTCATTTCTGATACATCTCACTGGTAAGTCAAATGTCTATTTGGAGGCAAAACCTGAAGTGTGTGCTTGTGTCCTGTAGTTTGAGTTACAAAAAATGTGAAAATAAGCACAATGCCATTTGCCAGTGAGTTGGCTGGTTTGTGGATGCTGTGCTTGGCATGAAATGTCTGTGTGCCTCTTCTCAATCTGAAGAGCTGTGTTTGAAGTGGCCACAAACGGTAAATTACCATCTGATGATGTGTGATACTATGGTTCATAATTTTATACTTGATCAGATCACACAGGATCTTGTTCATAATAAGCTACAGGTTTGTGTGGCTTCACTGGATAACTTAACCCGTATAAAGAATTTAGACGCAGGTCTAGTGCATACTAAGCCCTTAATTAAGTTAGACTCTAAGTAAGTGACATGGAACCATACATCTTAGAGAGGTCCAGCCTCTTGTCTCTGCATAACAAATGTCATATATTGAATTATTGTATCCAATTCTTCATTCTCGTATTATATAGTTACATGATTGCTGTGGCCTCAAGATGTTCAGAGTATATTTCGCCATCCATTGACATTGAGCTTGGCCATATGACTTGTTTTGGTTAATGGGATATTACAGGGGATGCTTGTGCAGTTAGACTAGTTATCTTGCAGTTCTGTCACTGCCATGGAAATAACATTCCCCAGATAGTCACATCCCTTCAACTTAAGCCTCAGAATAAGCAGGGCTGCCCCAGTCACCACATAGCCTAAATCAGTCTTCCCAGCTGATCCACTAAAGCATGAGTGAAAATTACTTGCATGCTACTGAGTTTGAGAATGATTTGGTGCACACGATTTCTGTGGCAATGGCTCACGGATACTCTGAGCATAAACTGTGACTCCCCATTAATGTGTGAGACATCCCAAACTCTAGAGGGTAAGCACATTCATTTGCTAGGGCTGCCGTAACAAAGCAGCACAGACTGGAAGGCTCAAACAATAGAAATTTATTTTTTCACAATTCTGGAGGCTAGAAGTCCAGGATCAGGTTGTTGGCAGATTTGGTTTCTTCTCAGCCATGAGGAAGAAAGCTGTTCCAGGCCTCTCTCCTTGACTTGCAGGACTTGTAGACGGCCGTCTTCTCCCCGGCTCTTCATGTGGCTCTCCTGCTGTGCACGGGTCTGCGTCCTAATCTCCTCTTCTGTTAAGGACACAGGTCATGTCGGCTTAGGGTCCACACTAGCGACCTTATTTTAACTTAACTACCTCTTTAAAGACCCTATCTCCAAATACAGGCACATTCTGAGAGACTACAGGTTAGGACTTCAAAATACGAGTTTTGGGGGATACAATTCTACCCATAATAGTAAGTGATGTGCAAGTCATGCAGCCAGGACACGGGAACCAAACACCGCTCTGTCCACTTCATCTTAATCCTAACCCTGGGTTAGTGATTACTGCACGGGCCCTATGAGTCACACTTTTTTTTTTTTTTTAAAAACAAATTAACATCTACCTGGTTTTGCTATCTAATACCACATGCCTGGAAACTTAGGTCTTATGGGTGAACACGAGGAGCATGTTTCAGTGATCAGAGCCTTAGTATGAGGGTAACACTCTAATTATGCCATTTACTTTTCAGGGACCATGGAACATTGAATTCTGACTTAGAAGAATTGTTCTAGACCTATTACTTTTTTTTAAATGGTAAAATAGCAACAAACACGATATTATAGTAAGTTGTTTAAATTGCAAACAAGCTCATCTGGCAATTGTTTAGCATATAACTAGACAAATGTGTGTGAGAATGAGCATCAAACTGAATTGCCTGTATGGTGGGAGCCTCCTGGCATGAAGGGGAAAATCTCATGTGTCTACTGGGAAATGCCTTCAGACGAGTCAGGTCAGTGTGTGTTGTCCCTGACCTGGGAGGGAGACCTTGGACCATATGCACAGTTCACCTTAGGCAAACCACTCCTTAGCAAGTTGCCCAGAGGCCCTGGGGCTTTCAAAAAACTGGTACTTCATTTCAGGGCTGTGATGACATCAGTGAAGGACACTAAGTCCACTCAAATCACTTGGGAAAAAGAAATATCCAAAAAGCCTTTGAGTGCCTGCTTGTCCCAAACACTGAGCCGTCTGCAGGTGTCCACCCTCGGGCTGGTGGGCAAGTCAGATACATACCTGGGTGATTATTAGACAGTGTGCTTCTTCACAGAAGCTCACACAGAAGAGCATTAGGGGCATACTGACAGGACCACGATTTGGGGAAGATACTGAGGAAAGCTTAATAGAGAAGGTAATATTTGACCAGGCTTTCAAACAGTGAGACCACAGGTAGGAAAGTGGGGCGGATCATGGACATTTGAAAGCGCATAGCCTATGCAGGGACTAACAAGTGGCTTGTCGTGGCTTGTAGCAAGAGATAAGTGAGGGGAGAGAGAGAGAGAGATGGAAGTTACAGTTGGCAAGTAGGGTGGAGACAAATGGCAAAGGCGCTTGTATACGTACTGCAGTGCCTGGACATTATCTTTTGGACCATGAGGACACCAATATTTTTTTTTCTTTATCCCCCCATTTTCACTGAGATATAATTGACACATAATATTGTGTAAATTTAAGGCGTATGGTGTGTTGCTTTGATACATTTATAAGCTGCAAAATTACCACCATTGCATTAGCTACCACTTCCATCCTGCCGTAGAGTTGTCCTTTCTTTTTTGTGATGAGAAATTTAAGATCTACTGTTAGCAATATTCAAGCACATGGTACAATGTTATTAGCTATGATCACCATGCTATATATTAGATCCCCAAACTTGTTAATCATAACTGGAAGTTTATAACCTTATCTAATAGCTCCCTGTTACCCCCACCTCCAGTCCCTGGTCACCACTATTTTACTCTTGTTTCTCTGAGTTTGTCTCTTTTAGATTTCACATCTAAGAGAGATCATGTAGCTTAGGTCTTTCTCTGCCTGACCTATTTCACTTAGCATAATGTCCTCAAGCTTCATCCACGTTGTCACAAATGGCAGAGTTCCCTTCTTTCTCATGTCTGAATACTACTCCATTGTGTGCATACACATTCTGTGTATTACATAGGGATAGTATATACATAATAACGCAGAGTAGGAAAGAAAGAGTGCAGGATGGTGTGATACCGTACACTCCTACCGTAGAAATACAACAGATCTAAATAGCTCCAAGAGCACAGATGAATGTGGTTAAGATAATTAGGAAGGGATAAGTGTTGTGTATATATTACCTTTGTCTGTAATATAACTTACCTAATTGTAAATTTTCCTTGTTTGATTTTTAATAGTTGTACCTAAAAACCAGCTCATAAAACTCCTGAAGATTTAACCATCCATTCTCACAGTCCGGTACAATCTGGCCTCAGCACACCACTGCTCATATCAAGCACACACTGAGGGTTAGCAGAGAGCGCCAAGGCAGTCACTCAGAGACCCAGAGTGAGGAGTCTCCACCATCTGTGGCCACACCATCTAGAAAAGGCTGCCTCCAAAGTTACCATAAAAGAGGTGGGACAGTCAGTCAAGTGACTTGGACAGAGTGACATATCATTTAGCCTCAAAATCTCATTTTCCAGAACTTGGTTAAAAGATTGTAATTAGCAACAAGGGATGGTGGGAAATGTCTTCTTCCTCATACTCAGGAATTGGAATCATTGACTCACCATTATCTCTGCTATGGTCACAAAACCAGAAAATGAAACATCTACGGGAAACTGAAAATCTTCCTGCCCAAGTCTGTTGTTTTCCAAGTCTTCCCATCAGGAAACAGAGCCACATTCAACCGGTTACTCATGTCCAAAAGCGGGGATCTGTGTTCCCCCTAACATTTCATATCCAGTCATCTGTCAACTCTTCCAAAACATGACTCGATTCTTTCATCTCTTTCCATCCGCACTTGCAGGCGCCTGCCGCGTCACCAAATACCTGAATGCCTTCCCAGGATACCTGAAGAGCCCCCAGCTCACTTTTTTTCTTCTTCCTCACTTCAATCCATTTCCCACAGAGCAGCCAGAATAAATGTTTTCAGATGTTAATCAGATTACGTCGTCATTCACTGCTTAAGTTTTGTTTTTAATTAAGCTTAGAATAAAGTCCAAACTTCTTACCTTTGCTGATCAAGCCCCTGTAGGCTTTGGTCCTTTCTCATCCTCCAGCCACATCTTGTTTCACTTCCCCTTTTCAAATAGTTCAGTCCCAGGCATGTCTGAGCCCCTGGAACACGCTGGGTCTTTGCATAAGCCATTCCCTGTACCGCAAATGCGCTCCCCCTTCTTTGAGTTCTCGGCGCAGATGTCTCTTCCTCAGAAAGAACTTCCTTGATTGCCTCACGTGAATTAGGTCCTCCTTAAGACTGTCTCCTAGAACCCACTGTACTGATCACAATTTAATTGGGAGCCCGTGTCTGCACATGTTTGATGTCCATCTCCCCTACTAGACTGGCAGTTCATGAAAGCAGAATGTTTCATTTGTTTAATTTGTTCAGCATGTGCAATTTGTTCAGCATGGAATACCCAGTACTTCTATACTGCCTGGCACATAATACGTCCTTTTGGAAAGAGGAAGGAAAGGGGAGAGAGAGAAGAAAAGAGAAGAAAAAAAAGGAAAGGAGGGGAGGAAGGAAAAAAAGGTAGTCAAGCTAGCACATTGTCATTTTTACCCATTTTGTCATCCACAAGCAGCGCACCCTTGAGTAAGTCACATAACCTCTCTGTGTCGTTTTCCTGCCTACAAAGTGATTCAGCCTCATCAGACGTGGGAGGATAACAGGGGAGGAATTGGTAAGGATGCAGCCTGTCCTCAAAAACTGAGACAATTCCCTGCATCTGGGGGGAGGAGGAAAGTGGGAGTAGAAGGAAAGAAAACCTAGGAACAAGGTGGTCCTGCTCTGGCATTGGGACTCTGGGGTATGGGAAGGGCAGGGGGACAAAATCCTCAGGTAACTTTATTTTCTGAGAGCAAAGAAGACATGTCCAGGGAGATAGCAAGTCTATTGAGAAGATGGCACTGCACAGTGGACACATGCACTTCCTCACATCAAGGATGCATCACACAAGCATCGTGATTCTCTGGTGAAGGAGAGGAGCACAGAAGAGGCCCTGCATGCCTGCTAGGTGAGAGCGAGCTGTGCCTCAGCCGTGATCTGTCTGGAAGGGTGACAGTGGCGGGACTGACGCAGGCCCAGTGGACAGATGCCCAACCAAGGGCAGATGCCCTGCCCCCTCCAGGCACCTCCATCACCTTGGTACTACTGAAGGCTCTGGAAATGAGAGACACCGTTGGATGTGTGATGGGAGGAAGCTGACGTGATGGAGACTACATTTCTGCCTTCTGCAGATTGGGACCTTGAAATAAAAGGAGACTGATATACATAAAAATAGTTACATTTTCTTACACACCTGAATTTGTGAGTTGAACTCCAAACCTGCCACCTAATAATTTTGATTAATTTCCTTCGTCTTCCACCTCATTGACCATGTGCTCTTTGTTCCTCTCATCCCTCACTCTTGTCTGATTCTCTGTCTCCATCCATCTCCCCGTCTCCCTTTTATCCTGCTCTCTTTCTCCAGGATCCTCCTCCAGACATTTCCTTCCAGCCCACAGCATCCAGAGCGAGAGAAACTGATCCTGAAATGGTGGCTCCGTCTGGTCTATGCCTCTGTCATGGGCCCTCCAAACTCTGCTGCCTCCGTCATGTTTTCTGATCTTTTGTCACCGATCTTGTTCTCACCTGCTCCCCAGCTGCCTTTTTTGCAGCCCCCTCACCCTTTTGTATTGGTTCTCCTTAGGACTCCTCTGTGATTTTACTTAAACAAACAAACAAAAAAATTCCATTGAGCAAAAGAGCTTAAAAACAAAAATGAAAAAAAAAAAAATCTCTGTGTCTGTGAGGTAATGGCTAAGTCTGACTTTCAGTATGTTTCCATAATGAAGGTTCTATGCCATCACTGCCCACACTAGTCTCTCGGAGAAGCCCTTCTCTCCTGATGGACCTGAATCTTTAGTGAATTCATGTACCTCTTGATTGTATCTAATCCCCTGCTTTTGCACATACTGTTCCCCTCCCTAAGGGGCCTCCTTCCTCCTCGTCACCTGTGCTAATATTATCATGGATCAAGAAACAGTGGAAGACTTCCTGAACACTTCCTGTCCACCCTAGCACACATAATCACTCCCCCTCACTTCCAGCCCTTATAGCCTGCATCCTTCTCGTGGACCCTAATCATGCACTGTCATATGAAGTTATCTATCTTTTTACCATATACTTTCTCCCTCCTGAATGAGAATATTAGATCTGCACAGTCAGAAACATATCTTTTTTACTGATATTATTATTATGAACAGTGAAAACAGTGTTACATATGTAGCAGGTTCCTCCTCCAAGACATACTGAATAACGTTTACTGAATGAATCAATGGTATCCACTGAATATATGTTTATTAATTGAATAATGAGATTCAGAAGGAACAAAGCAAGTATGTATTGAATAAATGAATGCCTGAAATGAAGCCAGCAGACTGCCCAGATGTTCTCACCCACGGGGCCAGTTCCACAGTTCCAAGTCACAGTTGGATGATATTTACAAGGCTTAATACCATCCTTACTGACTTATCTCAAGTTTTCACTGATATCAAAAATAAATGTTTTTGTCATGGAGCCTAATTTAAAATTCTTGGCATATATATGCATTTTATTCATAAAATGACTGCTTATAATCATTTGCTTTGTTTTAATATAATTTAACTCAGAGTTACTAGATAGAGAGCATTAGATTTTTTTGATGGCCCAGTAAAGCCAAATGTATTTCAGAAGCAAATCTGAGCCGGGGGGCATTATTTTACGGATGAAGACACAGGGGTACAGATAGGCTAAATAATATGTCCCCCCAACACACAGCTAATTGGTGAAAAGATCTGGTCTGGAATACAGATCCCTTGAGTCCCCACATCATATTCTCCTTTACATCCTGCTGCCTGTATTAGAGAAAGAATAAAAGGACAGTCTGCAATATAGACATCTCCCCCCTCCGCCCAGTTTTTAAAAATGCCATAACAGACTATGGCATAAACTATATCCTGCTGTGAGAAGGAGCCACGTAATTCCAGCACCCTAAGCAAGTCCCTGTGGCAGCTCCTCTCAACACAGGCAAGACTGAAATTGGTGGAAACTTGTGATCCAGGACCAGGCAAACAGGGGACACCCAGGCTGAGCCAAAGCCAGTGCCAAGACTTCAACTAGGAAGGTGTGGGAATGGCCACGTTGAAATGAACTGCCTCTACCCACGCTTGCTTTGTTGCTTAAGATCCTCAAGGAGCCATCCCTCCTTAGTCAAGTCCCTCCTCTGACTTTAAGTTCGTTTCAGCTCTGTGTTAAGAGGAGGTTCAATGGCCTACGTTCTCCAGTGTCACGTATGTACCTATTATCAGTGGCCGGCTGGTGACTAGGACTTAATCCACTAACACTAGTAGGTGATGCAGAAAAAAACTTGGCTACTCAACCAAAATCGGATTCCATAGACAAGTCTATTGTGAGCTAGCCATGTGGATTTGAGATTATGCATTCAGTCTACATGGCTGGAAAAAAAAGAAATGCTTTTTTTCTCCCAGAGGGGCCTCTGTGGCTTTGTTAGCTGAATTATCAGGTTAGGCATCCACGCCTCCCCAACCTGACTTCAACCAGAGTTGTTCTATTTTAACCTGCATTAGTATCCTGCATAATGCCTACAAAAATCCTGCTTTAAAAACAATAGTAATTAAAACAAACAAAACTATATTGTAAATCCAGAGGATCTTCAATCTGTGAGACATCCAGGGGCAGGCTGGGCCTCATAGGGCCACTCAGATGACACCAGGTAGGTCTGCGACCCAGCCTGAGGTCAGTCTGTACTGTTGAAGGTACCACAGAGAAACTCTGAGAGAAGCCCTCATCCCCTTGACGGCCCTCTAGGCCAAAGACAACAGAGGATTCTATTCAAATCCAAAGGTTATAGGTGAAACAAATTTCTTGCAATTTTCTCTATTGCTCAGACATACTGCGAAAAAGCTCTGGGGTCTTATGAGGGTCTCATTTAACAAGTTCAATTCAATTCAATTCAATTCAATTCAATTACATGCTATCCATTAACATAGTACTGTTATGCTTTGGGGCAGAGATTTGACATTTTGTTGTCATTGTTTATTTTTGTTACTGTTTTCTTTTGTTTTGTTTTTCCATACCTAACCCAGAAACTGTAACTTCTACATCTCCCTGGAGTAAGAAAACTTAGGGACTGATGTCCTTTTTCCCTTAATGTTTCCATTAAAGTTTTCCAATTCTCTACTTAACATCAACCGAGCATCCATTTCCAAACGGGGTGCAGGGAGGAAAAAAGCTTAAAAGATATGGTCCTTGTCTTCAAGGATTTAGAGTATCTGCAAGAAAAAACTTCCCCACACAACACTGGGAGGTAACAAAGGAAGAGGGTTAAATCAGCTACAACCATCTGCCACAGGTAAACACTAAGTTTGCTTGGTGGTACTGAAAGGGTGAGATTGGGCCAGGCTGGAGTTTTCAGGGGTTTGACCTGTTTGTTCAAGGGCTAAAAGGATTTGGACACAAAGAGAGAAACAGCCCTTGGGAAAGGGGAGATAGCAGAAGACAAGCCCCAGGGGCACGAGGAAGGCCAGCTGCTTTGGAGGGACACCCACCCTCTGCCTTGGTGGAGGTTGCTGGTCAAGTGATTTATCTGCTCTGGATCTGAACCCAGCATCTTCCAGGGAAAATCAGCTCCTGGGCTCCTGTTTAGAAGATGTGTCTCCATTTAAATGTGTGTAATGCCTGCCACGTGCTTAGTGCTCACTACCTGCCAGAGAGGCCCACGCTATTATTATCATAATCATCGTTTACCACCTGCCTGCCTCACTTGTACCCATTACTCACTCCACCCCTCTCCCAGGAGGAGCCTTTCGCCATCTCCCTGGGTTCATATACCAGCTCCTTGGGAGATGAACTGACTACATGTTAAATTTTAAAGTGGCCGCTTCCAAATGCTTGGGGGAACACGAAAGGTAAAATGGTCCTAGCTTTGGAGTCCTCAGTAAATATGCTTATTTTTCAGAAGTGGAGGGTGCTTGAGGGTGGGTCAGTGCCCACTCAATGGCAGTAAGGAACAGCCTGCCGGGTGACCTAGAGAAGATAAGCGCCAAATTCTCTTCCAAAGCGACATCTTCCCACATGTGAACCACCTTCCGCATTTTCCTGTTTCTCCCATGATCTCCTGTTCCTGAGCCAGCAATGATAATCTGGGAATAAATCCACATTTTCTAAGGGAGAAATACTGCCAAGCTTGTTAATCTCATGCAGATGTGATGTTACTTTTCCTATGTCGTAATATGGCTTCTTAAAAAACAAGTTAGAAGGACGGTGGGGGTGGGGGGGGTGGGAAGAAAGCCCACCAAAAAAAAGACAACAAATATTCACCAACCCATATGGTCAGTAATTGCTGTTTAATAGTCCTCCTATTACAAACCTAAGAGGCAGCAGTCTGAATTACCAGTAGAGTATTAATAAACAGGAATGAGTTAATAGAGCATAAAGACCTTCTAGTGGAACAGTGGGGGAGTTGAATATTCTTTTCTTCAGTCAGCTGTAAGTAATTACTGCATGGTGTGCTTCTGACTATTACCATAACAGAGCAATTGGACGTGAAGAATGGATAATAGTACGGACATGGAGGTATTTTTAGAATATCAGCAGTGAAGCAGGTAACTGGTCTACTCCAGTAGAAACCTTTAAATAAGTTTAGAAGACTTTTTTCCCCTCTCTCCTTATGACATTTAGCTGGGGTAGAATTTTAAAAAGATCAATCTAATAAATTATTTAAAATAACTTTACAAAGAGGATGCCTGTGATATGTAAATAAGAAGGCAAGAAGGGAGGAAGGAAAAGTCTAAAAAGCCCAGGCGGACAGGAGGCATCTCGCCGACGTTACTGTAACTACATAATCACAGGTTCCTTCCCGCTCCTCTGAGAGTACAGCCTGGATGCGGATCTGCTTGGCTGGCTCCCACTGGCTGCTCAGGTGAAAGTGAAAATATTCAAATCAGAGCTGTAACTATGATTGCTGGAGTTGTGGGTTTTCTAAAATTGAGTTAGTCATCCTCGGTGATTTAATGATGCATATCATTTATTTTAAAATATTATTACAGGGGCACTGACTGAGCGGCGGCGCCTTCTTCGTGGGACCGGCCATTATGCAATGCGGCGGGGTATGTCCGGGCGGCGGGGCCGGGAGTCTGTCTAATGGCACAACATATGTTCTCAGATGAAAACAGCCTGAGACTTCAATTCAGAAAGCAGTAATTTTGCAAATGCACACAAATATCATTTAAGGAATATTTTGAAAAAAAACCATTTTTTTTTCAGGGTATAGGTCCTTCTCCTGCCTCCCGGCTGCACAGGCCGAGGCTGATTTTTCAATTTGCAGGTTTGTTAAGCATCATGGAATGTTTTGGTTCTCAATCAAGAATATTCTTCCCAAGTGGTTCCAAAGTCCTACGCTTGAAAATAAACGCGTGTCCTCTTTGTCTCCTAGCAGCATGTGTTCCCACGTACAATAGCGGCACAGGACAGAGCGAGGCAATGCCTTTGATTGAACTGTCCTCTGTGTTTTTAACCCGCCACTCTCACGGGCTGGGCGGCCTGCTCTCTTCTTTGGGCGGTGCTAGGCGGCTGGAGTCCAATAGGGGTGGTTAGGAGCCAGGACCCACATCCTCCTCCTGGCAGGATTCCTGTCCTACCTCGTGGCCCAGGAGCTGAACAGAGCGTGAGCTGTCTCAGTGTTAATGACCTCAGGGTCCCACCTGAAAGGAAGAGGCGCAGCCATTGGGACAGGTGGCCGCGCTTAACTGATCTCTGCCCACTGCTTTGAAGTCGTCTGACAAACAAATGTGTGTGAAATAAACACTGTCGCGTTTATTTCTCCTGAAAAACCACATTATTGTGTCTGAGCTCCACCAGCCAGCAAACCCTGATTCATCTAGACACAGTCCCTTTCTTGCTGAAAGATGCTGCGGTGCAAATTTACAGCTGGGAATTTCACCTGCTTCGCTGGTCGTTCTTAATAGAAGTCAAGGGCACACCTGTAGAGGTGTTACTGCGACCCGGGGAGAGCAGCAGCTTCTCCGTGTGGCTGGGTTTGATTTACTTTTTTCACGTGTCTGAAAAGAGAATAGCCCTCCTTTCTATAAGTCTCTATAAGATGAGGGCAAAAGACAATCTGGCTAATTAAAGGCAAGTTTTTCACCCGGGACCAAGATCAATGGTTATTTCTAGAAAGTGCTCAAGACCTCATGGTTTAGGGCATTTCAGTTTCATCATCTTCCTGTTTCTGATTTAGTGACATTTTGAGATACTTATAAGCGACTTCATATGGGAGCACACTGTTTGTGTTTACAAGTGAGACGCATTTAAACTTATTCTACACCTGGATGAATCAAGAACTGCACATTTGGGGTTTACACCCAAAGCTGCCTCCCTGTCCCGAGGACCAGCACGAAGACTGCCCAGGAGAAGACATCACCGACAGTCAGGGCTGCTGCTATTTCAGATGTAGAAAACCCTCTGGGAGCAAAAGAATGAGAGGTTTTTCCCAAGAGTGAGACCAAGAGGGGAAAAGAGGCTCCAACTCCTTTATATGTCCAGTTAGCTCTCAGAAGCCCAGGGAAAAGAAATACCTGGAACTGCTGAGAAGCCAAGCAGTTTCGGAGGCCACCATTTTATCTCTTCAGTGTTTCAGCTGGTACCCTTCTAGCCAAGAATTCCTAGTATTGTCAGGCGTTCTCTTGTGGAACAACTTAGCAGGCCAACACTCCAACAAGAACCAGTGAAAAGAAATTGTTTAGAACTGATTATATAACTCAGTCTGTAGAAAACTTTCCAGACTGGTTGAATTCAGCTACCCTGTTCATGGGTAATCATGTCAACAAGTAGAACTCACACACACAAAATATTTTTTTCATCATTTTGTAAATAATCTTCTGAAACGTCCAGTAATGCATGTCACAGTGATGATAACAGAGGTCTGAATAATCTCTGCCTACTTCATTGATTTCATCTCCTACCGTCCTCCCCACAGTCTTACTTTAGTTTCTCCATCGCCCTGAGCTCATCCCTCCTTCTGGGCCTTCGCACTGTCTGCTCCTTCCGCCTGGAAGGCATTCAGCCTCGGTTTAAATGTCATCTCCAAGAGAACTCCTCTCGATAGCCTTCCAGGCATTCTCTAAGTACTGCTCTGCTTTGTCTTCTTCACAGCATTTGTACTAGTTGATCTTTCTTTGTTTGCATGTGTGCTAGTTGGACTCTTCTCAATTCTTGACTCCCTCCCTGCGGTAAAATACATGCCACACGACATGTAACTATGGGTAGAAAATAACTGTCACCCCATGGAGTTTAGATTTAGCCACATGACTTGCAGTGGATAACTAAATGTTGGCAGGTGTGATGAGAACAGAGACCTCCCATATGCTGTGTGTCTCTCTTATATCCTGGTGCTCCTGCCACGCCCATAAGAAAAATACGTCATACGTAGTCGCTTTTTGAAAAAGAATGAAGAGACTCTGAGAACGAAACCAAACCTAATCAGAGGCCTAGAACCAAGTCCCCCCAGGTCCTGAAGCAGTGCTGTTTCAGTCGTTAGCAAGAACATAAACACTCATTTGAGCTTCTGAGATTTGGGCCCAGGCGTGAGGCTTGTCATTCATTGTTACTATGCTAACTGCTAATTCATATAGAAATTATACCAGAGATGGGATTCTGCTGTCAAAAAATACTTCAAAATATATGTCATTTGGCTTGGGATTATGTGGTAAGTAGAGCAAAAACTATTTTAAAAAGTGATAAGAAGCTGAAAAACAACCACCCAGATTATGTAGTAACAAAATATTTGATAAAACTATTGACTGCAATAACCTAGGAGGCAAAAAACGTACTAGGTGTACTTACAGTATTCAACTGGGAATTTTTTGAGGCAGAATGTTTGTAGTATGAGCTGGCTGCTATTATCTGTGTTTGATAAGTTACTACAAGAAAGAGATGAGCTTGGGGAAAAAAAACTGACTGATTTGCATGCAGGTTTGAGAGGAACTGAAAGAACCTAGAAATTCCAGAAATTGTAAGTTCCAGAAAAATTAAACCATTTCTCTCAAGGTAAAGATGTGGTCATTAGAACATTGCCATAAAGTAAAGACAAAATCAAGAAAGTGGTTGTCATGCCCTTTGTTAAGACCCCTGAGATTAAGGAGGCTGAGTTTATTACTCACTAATAAATAATACACACAAAGCATCTACACGTCTGTCTAGAAAGAAGCATGTTTCTTATCCACAATGCACGTAAGGCATTTGGCACATATAGTTGAGTGGAATCATACATAGAAAACCTACAAAGTTTTTGCAAGAGTTGTATTGGAAAACTGACCACCAGTTGGATTTAAGAAGACTATGTTTGAGATATATAAAGATCTCTGGGATCCCAAAATTTCCCAGGCAGAAAGCAGGCTGAGAAGCCAGGTCAGCTACCAAGAAGGACATGTTCTCCAGTATTCATCAGGACAGCCAAAGATGAAAAAGGAAGGCGTTCCAAGAACAGAGAGAAGACCCACGTATAACAGTACATTGGCGATGAACTCCCAGATGCAGACTCAGGGCCTAACCAAAATATAGACAAGCCTCTTTGTAGGGGAATCCGGCCCAATTTTGAAATTGCTGTAGACCAGTGTCTTCTGTGTTGTTCTCCGTTTTTTTTTTTTTTTTCCCTTGTTGAATGCAACTGTTCTAATTTGTTTATCCCGTCCTTGTTCCAACATTGTATGTTAGATGTGATTCAGTTCATACATGTCCAGACCAAGAGCAGCTCCATCTGTACCTGACGTGAATCATGAGATCCTGGACTTTGAACCTGATGCCAAAACTGAGTGAGATCGTGTGGGTTTCCTGTGCAGGCAGTGAGTATATCCCACATGCAAAGGATCCTGAACAACCGTGACCAAGAGGGCAGACTGTGGTAGAGGGACTGAATTGTTGTTTTCAATTCTCCATTGCTTTCTTATTATAAAATTATACATTCACACTTTTCCCCATAAAGCTTGCAGTTCTTCCCACTATGAATGGAAAATATTTCTTTCATCCATTCATATTGGGCTTGGCATGTGAATTCTCTTGGGTAATAAAATGTTAGTCAACGTGACTGAAGCAGAGTTTTAGACTGGCTGGCACAATCCAGCTTGTTCTCTTGCACTCCCACCGCTGCCCAGGGGAAGAACATGCCCCAGAAAGCTTCTGGCCCAGGGAGAAACCAAGCAGACCAGGGGAAAAGATCTGATCCCAACTGACAATTTTGAGTCAAGAGAAGCTGAACTGTGCTACCAGCAGTCACTTTCCAGCTGACCCACAGGACTGCAAACGAGACAAATGAATGTTTGGTGCTTCAATTTAGAGATTTTTAGAGTCGTTTGTTTCACAGCATTATTGTAGGATAAATGCTGACTGATTACATGCTTGTTTATCGCCTGTCCCCATGGAACTGTAAACTACAAAAACAGAAACCTTTTCTATCTTGTTCATGTATGTATTTTAGTGGCCAGAAACCTTTTAGGTACGTAGCCATTGCACAATACATATTTTAGATGAATAAATTAAAAATATATAGTAAGAAATGACCAATTTGACATTAACTATCTATTAGAGCTCTATTTGGGTATATCATTCCTGAAATCTTAAGGTTAAATGCACATTGGGCAAAGAAAAATGGAATACTATAGGAAAAGAAACCATTTGGAGTTCTTCACAAGAAAGTATTAAAGATCTCCTCATGTGGTGTTAGGGTGGCTGACAGAGAGACAGCTACAATGACCAGAATAGGTAATTTGGTTGAGAAGAGAGAGTTATTATGAGACAACGTCCCAGTTGTCTTCCCATCTGTAGCTGCAGCACACTGTGGGCTCTCAGGACAAGTAAGTTCAAACGCATTGACTTTCAGAGCGCACAGATGATTTAAACCCTCCTCTGCCTATAGTTGTGGAAGATATTTAAATGACAGCAAATAATGCAGGCCTCTGCCTACTTCTTCACTAGGCTGAAAACTCTCTCACTTGCGAGGAGCCTTTGGGGACAACCCCGGAGAACATGGTACTCTCTTCTGTTTCCCCAAATGAAACAGCAGGAACTCTGCGGATATTCTTAACAGAATTTGTCTTTCAGCCTTTCATATTCTCTAAATCAACCCCATTTTACTTTCTTATTCTTCCTAAGTAATCCTTTCCTTTAACCCAAATATCCCACCCTTAATTTAAGGCAGTAATTTCACTGAACTGTTTGTTTTCCATCTACTGTTACCCCGCCCCTAGTATGTGCTACATAGGGTGCTGAGTCCTGGGGGAAGAACACTGGAGTAAGACATAGTTCTGACTCCCACGGTGTCTATTGGAAAAGAAAGACAAGTAATCTGATCATGCTGCTTTAAAGTAAGTGTTACAACCGAAGGATACAGCATAACGCAAAAGTGGGGCATTTCAATGATACTAGGGACCGACAAAGGATGGAATTTGAAATGGAAGTAAGTGATGAAGAAAGGCAATAATGGTGTGAAAGAAATTTCCCCAAACATGTTTTTGTCTGTGCTTATACCCACCAGAAGAAAGTAAGTATCATGTATCCTGAAAGAAAACTACATGGCTCACCAGATATGCACCCAAGAAAAGGGAAAAAAGAGGAGTTTCTAGCCCTCAAAGGCTCCCTCTCAGTGTGGTGTATATACCTTATTTGGCACAGTCTCAAGAAAAATGGCAAGAAAGCACAAAACAGCAATTATTCTGAGAAAGGAAAAAGCAGAATCTGATTGAAGTAGTTTGTCCACTTGTTAAAAGTGCCTTTTTTTTTTTAAAGGCACTTGGAGTCAGTAATAAGAAATTAAAAAGCAAATGAAGAAAATCTAGACTGTAAAAACAAGGCCCAATTGTATAATAAAGGAGAAAACAGGATGGAATTTGGTCTGTCACAGTGAGAGGGTGAAGGGGCAAAGGAGCATCAGAGTCTGGAACGCTTAATAGAAATTAAAAAAAAAAAATCTTGTGGGTTGATTGATGAGACAAGATAAGGTGCCCTGAGGCCAAGGGTTCAAGAGTTTATTTGGTTGATCTAAAAGTTTTCTTAGTAGAGGTCATTTTTGAAGATAGTGGGGAAATGCTTGGTTAATTATGTTTGTGAAGCACATGTATATCCCCCAAAGTGCTTGTTTTATGTCTACTTTCTATTTTTTAATCTCTCATCTTTGTCAGAACTCTACGGTGCCAATGTCATGGAAAAGTTAGTCTCCGAATGATGCTTACCTTCCCGCCTCTCTTTATAATTTCCCTCCAACTCCTCCCACCACCCTGGAGGGGTACGCAGAGTCAGTGTTCAAATAGCAAATCCTAGTCTAATATTTTCTGGAAAGCACTTGTTTCCCATGTGTGTTTACGTCTTTTAGGAAGAAGAACACTTTGAGGAGAGGAGCACGTAATCTCTCAGACAACTTTCCTTTCAAGGGACACATTCAAAGGAACTCTGCCACCTTTCTTTACGGACTGAGATACAAATCACAGAAAATCTTAGATGATTCCCTCCCATAAAAAATTCTAAGACACAAACTGTAAATAATCTTAGGGTTCTTCTGACAGAAACCAAAGGCAAATCAGAGTGGTGTAAATAGCCAGATGCCATGATCACATCCTCTTCTGTCTTTTAAATTTTTTTATAATCATCAACACATTTCATAATTGTTATTTTCCACTGCCTCCCTTTATATATTTTTATCAAGAATGCAAAGAAACAAAACATCACTGAAAATACATATAGAGGAAAAAGTTCATTGAAAAGAATGTGCCTAGTTGAAAATAGCTTATAGTTTTACATACATGGTTGCATTTGATCTTCATAATAGATAGGGTAGGATAGGAAACTATGTATTGATGCCATTTTAAACTTGATTATTAAGTATCTTCTTAACAAATGTGCCAATCTAGCTACAATCTTTCAAAAACACAGTGAGTCATAGTCAGAGTGTTGGCTGGCAGAGCCCTGAAAGGTCAAACTCCATCTACAGGGTGGCTCTCTTCAGCTTCTCCCCCGTTTGCTGTCCATCTCTTACCTAATGACATAATTAAATGTCTATAAAGTTCCATAATTCTTGCTCCTTTAATTAACTGGAGGAAAACCTCCTATTGTCTCAACATAGAAGAGATAGCTGTTTCACTTTGCATTAAGTTTCAAAAGGATTATGGTCAAACACCCTAACAATTGCAAAAAGCACTGATTATTGTAAAAAAAAAAAAATACGGGAGAATTTGAGTATAAATGGAAAGTTTCAACCAACTCCATAATCTGCCAGCTAAAATTGGTTCTGTATATCTTGCTGCTGGTTTCTACCAAACATTGTTCTAGATAACAAGTAAGACTTTAGCAGAAGCCCAAATTCAAATGATCCCCCTGAAAAACTCTTCTGGACCCCAGAAGTGCATCACCAAACACCCCTTTCCCCAGAGACTCAAGGTCCTTATGAAGAAAAAACTGTGAACTTGGGACAAGACACAGAACACATCCTGTAAATTTTACATGAGTTTCTTGAAATCACTTCCATTGTGCCTCTGACCTTCATTACTTTAAAGTTCTAATTCAAGCAGAAATTGGGATGATCTCAGTTGGATGTATAATGGGGGATGGCCACGGAAAAGGAACCTGGAGTAGAAGAGGAAGAAAGAGAATTTATATCCTATAAACTATTCTCACTCCTCATGTGGCGAAGGCTAGACCCAGAGACTTCTTTATGTCCCGCAAAGAGAGTACTCAGGAGGGGCTGAGTTGAGCTAGGGGGCTTAGCATGGGGAGCGGTGATAAAGGGCAAGGTGCCTCCTCAGCTGACACTCTGGGAGGACTTTCCAAGACAGGGGCTGCTTACATTATGTGGCAGAGACTCAAAAAGCATCAGCAAAACCTGAGAT